>NW_028233038.1:0-32001 GCF_057557595.1 Rhyacophila brunnea
GATTTTAAAAACGAAAAACTTCAAATTATACTAGAAGGAATTGCATAAAAAACCTTTTTTATATTGTTTCATACCACTAATAGTATTTTTTATCGTTTTTTACAAACACGGATATGTGATTTTTTATGTCAATCGAATAGATTTAAAATCACAAATAAATGTAAACTTTTACTATAGAAAAAAGCATCAGAACTTATTTGTGTTAACTTTTGTAGAAAATTGCTTCTATTTAACATATATATATAAAATATCTAAAATACAACAATTTAAATAATGCAAGTTATATAAAATCCAGGTTTTATGTTACCAAGAAATTACGAAAAATGTATTTATTACATTTTTGGATATAATTTTAAAATATTTGGCTGTTGAAGCAATCTTAAAATATAAGAGTGATTATATCTTGCAATTATATCTCTTATTTATGTTTTATTTTGTAATCTAGCACAGATTTTGATGTTTTTTTCATTACAAAAAAGTGATAAAAGGCTATTAAATTTGTAAAAGACATCAATGGCTTTATATTTTATTCACTAAAACTGAAAGATTTTAGATTTAGATTAACTGATCATTGAAAACATGGTAAGAAATAATATCATAAACGAGTGATAAATATAATAATAGAGTCGCCCCTACCCTAGAAGGGCGACTCTATTGTTGTGTTCATTGCATCGTAATTTAAAAAATATAAATCTATTATTTTTATAGAAACATAAAACATAGATTATCATATATAAATTGTCGAATATTTTGCTATGAAATACACTTTTTACAATAAAATCAAGTATTTATGCATTTTTCACTTTATATCAGAGCAATATTTATATTATTTCTGTATGTATATTTACTTTTTAAACATGAAAAATTTAAAAAAAAGGCTAACTACTTTTTTATTATATGGTAAATGCATTATAATAAATGATATAAGAAAAAAACAGAAAATAAAACTATATATACCTAGATATTATCAGAAAAATGCTTATTTTTATTATTATTATATTCTAAAGAAATAGTATTCAACAAACACTGTATTCTAAATAGATATTTTTTCTTCATCCTAGCTGAACTATTTAACAATTTATGTATTTTTAGTACCAATAATTCATTATAAATGTATGATTATGGTTATATTCAATATTAGACGTGTTAATTTGCGGTAGAATAATACCAAAAAAGGGGTTTTTATTCAGCTATCTAACAGAATTAGCACCTCTTTATGGTTATTTAGGCGACTATATGTATTAAATAGCAAATAAATCACCTAAATAGTTCATAAAAAATCTATTTCTTCAAATTTTTAATCATTAAATCTGTTGTTTGTTTTACTTTAGCAAGCAGATTAAAACTCAAAATCATGTCTAGTTTACAGAAATATATTTTCTAAGAGTGTGTATAGGTTACATAAATTCCATTATTCAGTAATAATTATATCTCAGTATTAAAAAAAATCGAAAAAGTTAGTATTTTAGATGATTAGAAATATAAAAAAAAATTACATAAAATTAAAAAAAAAGAAGAAAAAAAAACATTTTTATTAATTTACTTAATAAATAAAACAGCTTTTTTGACATTTAACTCATAAAAATTACCTATTTTAGCATTATCCACCTTTATTTTCGTACATAAGAAACATACCTAAAATATATTATAAATAAAGATCAAAGTCAATTAAATGATATCAAAATCTTTTTTTATAATTGAATATTTTAATAAGATATAAAAATATATTCAATATTTTATGTAATTGATCATTAAAAGAAAAAAAAATAATAGGACCCTTAAACTTTCTACTAAAATCCCAAATCAAAATACATCAAGCATAATCTATGTCGACTTATAATTCAAAACATATTTTTTCGATTTGGTGTATATGATAGTTATTATCACATAAAAAAACCACTAAAATAAAGAAAAAAAATAGTCGACTTAATCCACACATAAAAGTTTCAGAAACAAGAAAAAATTAAAATATATGATTTTCTAAGTATTTTACGTTTTAAAAAGATAATTTAAATATGAAAACTTAATTTTATTATAAGAAAAAAAATCCCTTTTTTTTGCGATGTCATTAATTATTAAAAAAAATCGCAGATAATGAGAAATATGAGAAAGTCAGAATGTGTATCTTAGCTTATAAAAGTATGATCAGCAAGTAAAAATTGTTTTTTTCGCCAAACAGGACTTGGTTCTAGGTTTTTTTTAAGACAGAAAAAAATATGGCAACACATAAAACTTGGAATTGACCGAAAAATTAATAAATTCACCTTTTCTGAATAACAAAACATATGTACAAATATTCACTGTGTCTAGTAGAGTATATAAATATTCATTATAAGGCAAAAAAATCTTAAATATAACCAAGTTGGTTATGGCTATATATCCACAAAAAGATGATTTTTATATATTTCAACTTTAGATAATGTATTTATCATGTCATAAATTATCATTGTATTATTTCTTTCTGTGCTAGTGGACATATTTATCACCACTTATTCGGCTATTCAGCGACATAATTCAGCTAAAAGCAATAAAATTATGTTTAAAATGAGATTGATATGTCTTTTTGGCACTAAAAAAATACATAAAACTTGTTTTTTCTCATCTCGCTGCAGACATATTATATTTAAAATAGCACAGAAAAATGATAATATAACATTACTCATAAAATATTTATAATAAAATTGACTATTAATATAAATTTATTTTGAAACAAGCTGTTTTTTTAACATAAAGGATTTATTCTATACAACTAGAAGAGTAGAAAACCGCCTATATAAAGAAAAAAACCAAAAGTTTGGCATAAATATGGTGATTAAGCCACAAATAATCAATAAAAATTACAATTTATGCGGAATAAAATAAAACAATAACTAAAGTTTTCTATCAGAGACGTGATTTATATATCAATATTATCATATTAGAGCATTAAACTTTAAATATTTACATAAAACTCTAATATCTGGTGTCTAAATATAAAAATATATCGTTTGTATTTTCAATCTATTTATATTTCCTTTGAAAACTTCATTTTCTTAAAAGATGAATCTATTATTAGATTATACTAAATTACTAAGCACGAAAAGTATTTCGATTTCGCCAGTATATTTCTATATATATGAAAAATAAAATAAAAAACTTAAAATAATAATAATTTATTAACAAGAGAATCTTAAACAAAGAAATAAATAACAAATAAAAATACATATAATTAAATCTCAAAAATTTAGATATTATTGTTTAATTAACAAATAATCTTAGCATAAAAAAAAATTTCGGTTTTAAATATTATAAAGAAAAATCAATGAGAAAATCTTTAGAATCAGAAAATCTAGTTTAATGTATATAATAGACATATATATGTATATTACTATTATAAATGTCAATATTAAGAATTTTATGGTGATTTAATAATTGATAGATTTTAAATGAAAATTTAAATAAAATCAGAAGAATATTCAGGATAAATAATTTATAAAAAAAAGTATAATAGTTTGTAAAAAAATGGTTAAAAAATATAATAAAATATATCACAATTTATTGTATCATTATATATTAAATATTTTTCTTTTTTATTATTTTTTCTCGTAATCCAAATTAAAAGAAAATTCGAATGTTTTGATAACTATATTTTATATCTAGAATGTTCAAAATTAGAATAGAAAAACAACATGCTAGCGTATAATTAAATTTAAGTGTGTTTTTCTTGCATCACGATATGTTCGAATATCTTAATCTAAAGATAAAATATCCAATAATAACAAAATAAAATAAAATAGAATGAATATATTTTTGTTTATAATAGAAAGAAAAAAGCATTGTTCAGAATTTAAAGATAATAATTATAAAAGTAATAAGAATTAATTTTACTTTTACAATAAAAAAGTAAATTATTAATAAATATGTGGATTAAGCGATCGTAAAAAGTAAAAAAATATCAAAAAACCATAAAAATGGTGGTATAATTATCATTATCATTGAAAAGGATAAAAACTTATATATCTCTTATAAATAATGGCATTATTACAATTTAGTTATATATTTATGATCTTAATTGCATAAGAATATAAAGACATGAACTTTCGGACTTTAATGTTATCATAGCGATGATTAAAAAGATAAACTAAAATAGAAAATCTGATAAAGGATATACAGAGCTTTGTTTTTTTTTTCAAAAATATGCCCCATTTTCAGAAAAAAACGCATAATTATTAACTCAATGGATAAAATATCAGTTTTATGACAAAAATTCGGAGAAATAGACGGAAATATCATGGTAAAAATCGTATTATTTTATTTTCTTATCTAGAAAAGGGGTAAATTTGATCAATGACCATTTTAGATCAGCTTTGTTTAGATAAAGGCCAAAAGAAAACTGTTGAGAACATAACACAGGTTTATAAAAATTAAAAAATAAAAGGATTCATATATTTCTAGCTATCAATTCTAGTAAATATTTAATTTTTTTCAAGATTCGCGAAATTTTTACAAAAAAATATATAAATAAAAGAATTCTAGTAATAGCAGTGATATAAATAATAAAATATAATTTCATATAAAGTAACAATATTAAACCTTTATATACATTCTTTTTCAAAATTCAAAAATCAAGATTATTATAACTAAAATGAAGTAAAACAGGATATTTAACATATACGATAAACATCTTATAGAAGCTAAAGATTATTAATACATTAAAATACAAAATTGAATTATTGTAAGCAAATAATTATATCCAACGAAAAACGTAAAACATAAAAACAAAACAGCAAATGTTGATATATAAATAATATCAAATAATTATTCAATTTACAGTGTATATTTAATTTATTAAACATATGTCTATAATCATTGTAAAATTTGAACCTTCAGACAAAATCCATCTAAATAAAATTTCAAAAATTAATTTATTTATCCCATGTCTATAATCATTGTAAAATTTGAACCTTCAGACAAAATCCATCTAAATAAAATTTCAAAAAAAAAATTACAAAATTGATTTTATTTAACCCACGTCTAAAATCATTATAAAACATATATCTTCGGAATATATCATAATTCTTGTATATAATTCTAAAAATATAAAAATTACACTTTAATATTCTAGTGAAACAGTAAATGCTTAGCAATTCAATATTTACATCATTTATGTGGATAAAACCATGAATTTTCAAATCTAGAAATATAAAATTTATGTTCACTTTTGAAAAGCTAACTATTAGATTTATTAAAAAATGGAAGATAAATAAAAAAATATAAAGTCATTTATAAAAAAAGAGGACCAAATAGCCATAAAATTGTTTTAAAATATAATAATAAATTTTCCAGTTTTTATCCATTTGTAAAAAAAACCAATAAATATATTATTTAGTTTAACAAATAAAAATAAAATCTAAAAAAACATACGATTTTTGATTTTATTTATATAAAAACAGAAAAAGAAACAAAATTTATCATAATGTAATAGTTATATCGATTAGAGAATAAATATAAAAACATTATATTACGCTATTCAAATCAAATATAATAAAGTATAAAATAATAAAATAGTTCATATAGAATTGGTTTCTTTGGAAATAAATGTTTTTTGATGTTAATTAAATGACGCAAAAAAACTATAACGCATATGAATAAACTCAGTTTTTTAAATATCAGAGAAGAATCTATAAAAGTATATATAGTAAAACAAAAATAATCGTTTTTATATAGTAAAACATATAAAAATCTAACGAGTAATATTCAAACCTATTTATAAGAAAAAAAATTATTATGCAATTAAATATTAATCTTTAAATAGTTAAACATATAATTTGAAATCAATTATCTATAAAAACAAAAAAAAAGCTTTTTTTATTCACATAAGGCTTAGTATGCAATTTTATAAACAAATAAAACAGATTATCAAGAAAAGGGAAAAAAAACATTGTATTTTTAAGATAAAACTCACACTACGATACAGAAGATAAGTTTTTATTGTTACAGCTTATGGATTTTAAAAACGAAAAACTTCAAATTATACTAGAAGGAATTGCATAAAAAACCTTTTTTATATTGTTTCATACCACTAATAGTATTTTTTATCGTTTTTTACAAACACGGATATGTGATTTTTTATGTCAATCGAATAGATTTAAAATCACAAATAAATGTAAACTTTTACTATAGAAAAAAGCATCAGAACTTATTTGTGTTAACTTTTGTAGAAAATTGCTTCTATTTAACATATATATATAAAATATCTAAAATACAACAATTTAAATAATGCAAGTTATATAAAATCCAGGTTTTATGTTACCAAGAAATTACGAAAAATGTATTTATTACATTTTTGGATATAATTTTAAAATATTTGGCTGTTGAAGCAATCTTAAAATATAAGAGTGATTATATCTTGCAATTATATCTCTTATTTATGTTTTATTTTGTAATCTAGCACAGATTTTGATGTTTTTTTCATTACAAAAAAGTGATAAAAGGCTATTAAATTTGTAAAAGACATCAATGGCTTTATATTTTATTCACTAAAACTGAAAGATTTTAGATTTAGATTAACTGATCATTGAAAACATGGTAAGAAATAATATCATAAACGAGTGATAAATATAATAATAGAGTCGCCCCTACCCTAGAAGGGCGACTCTATTGTTGTGTTCATTGCATCGTAATTTAAAAAATATAAATCTATTATTTTTATAGAAACATAAAACATAGATTATCATATATAAATTGTCGAATATTTTGCTATGAAATACACTTTTTACAATAAAATCAAGTATTTATGCATTTTTCACTTTATATCAGAGCAATATTTATATTATTTCTGTATGTATATTTACTTTTTAAACATGAAAAATTTAAAAAAAAGGCTAACTACTTTTTTATTATATGGTAAATGCATTATAATAAATGATATAAGAAAAAAACAGAAAATAAAACTATATATACCTAGATATTATCAGAAAAATGCTTATTTTTATTATTATTATATTCTAAAGAAATAGTATTCAACAAACACTGTATTCTAAATAGATATTTTTTCTTCATCCTAGCTGAACTATTTAACAATTTATGTATTTTTAGTACCAATAATTCATTATAAATGTATGATTATGGTTATATTCAATATTAGACGTGTTAATTTGCGGTAGAATAATACCAAAAAAGGGGTTTTTATTCAGCTATCTAACAGAATTAGCACCTCTTTATGGTTATTTAGGCGACTATATGTATTAAATAGCAAATAAATCACCTAAATAGTTCATAAAAAATCTATTTCTTCAAATTTTTAATCATTAAATCTGTTGTTTGTTTTACTTTAGCAAGCAGATTAAAACTCAAAATCATGTCTAGTTTACAGAAATATATTTTCTAAGAGTGTGTATAGGTTACATAAATTCCATTATTCAGTAATAATTATATCTCAGTATTAAAAAAAATCGAAAAAGTTAGTATTTTAGATGATTAGAAATATAAAAAAAAATTACATAAAATTAAAAAAAAAGAAGAAAAAAAAACATTTTTATTAATTTACTTAATAAATAAAACAGCTTTTTTGACATTTAACTCATAAAAATTACCTATTTTAGCATTATCCACCTTTATTTTCGTACATAAGAAACATACCTAAAATATATTATAAATAAAGATCAAAGTCAATTAAATGATATCAAAATCTTTTTTTATAATTGAATATTTTAATAAGATATAAAAATATATTCAATATTTTATGTAATTGATCATTAAAAGAAAAAAAAATAATAGGACCCTTAAACTTTCTACTAAAATCCCAAATCAAAATACATCAAGCATAATCTATGTCGACTTATAATTCAAAACATATTTTTTCGATTTGGTGTATATGATAGTTATTATCACATAAAAAAACCACTAAAATAAAGAAAAAAAATAGTCGACTTAATCCACACATAAAAGTTTCAGAAACAAGAAAAAATTAAAATATATGATTTTCTAAGTATTTTACGTTTTAAAAAGATAATTTAAATATGAAAACTTAATTTTATTATAAGAAAAAAAATCCCTTTTTTTTGCGATGTCATTAATTATTAAAAAAAATCGCAGATAATGAGAAATATGAGAAAGTCAGAATGTGTATCTTAGCTTATAAAAGTATGATCAGCAAGTAAAAATTGTTTTTTTCGCCAAACAGGACTTGGTTCTAGGTTTTTTTTAAGACAGAAAAAAATATGGCAACACATAAAACTTGGAATTGACCGAAAAATTAATAAATTCACCTTTTCTGAATAACAAAACATATGTACAAATATTCACTGTGTCTAGTAGAGTATATAAATATTCATTATAAGGCAAAAAAATCTTAAATATAACCAAGTTGGTTATGGCTATATATCCACAAAAAGATGATTTTTATATATTTCAACTTTAGATAATGTATTTATCATGTCATAAATTATCATTGTATTATTTCTTTCTGTGCTAGTGGACATATTTATCACCACTTATTCGGCTATTCAGCGACATAATTCAGCTAAAAGCAATAAAATTATGTTTAAAATGAGATTGATATGTCTTTTTGGCACTAAAAAAATACATAAAACTTGTTTTTTCTCATCTCGCTGCAGACATATTATATTTAAAATAGCACAGAAAAATGATAATATAACATTACTCATAAAATATTTATAATAAAATTGACTATTAATATAAATTTATTTTGAAACAAGCTGTTTTTTTAACATAAAGGATTTATTCTATACAACTAGAAGAGTAGAAAACCGCCTATATAAAGAAAAAAACCAAAAGTTTGGCATAAATATGGTGATTAAGCCACAAATAATCAATAAAAATTACAATTTATGCGGAATAAAATAAAACAATAACTAAAGTTTTCTATCAGAGACGTGATTTATATATCAATATTATCATATTAGAGCATTAAACTTTAAATATTTACATAAAACTCTAATATCTGGTGTCTAAATATAAAAATATATCGTTTGTATTTTCAATCTATTTATATTTCCTTTGAAAACTTCATTTTCTTAAAAGATGAATCTATTATTAGATTATACTAAATTACTAAGCACGAAAAGTATTTCGATTTCGCCAGTATATTTCTATATATATGAAAAATAAAATAAAAAACTTAAAATAATAATAATTTATTAACAAGAGAATCTTAAACAAAGAAATAAATAACAAATAAAAATACATATAATTAAATCTCAAAAATTTAGATATTATTGTTTAATTAACAAATAATCTTAGCATAAAAAAAAATTTCGGTTTTAAATATTATAAAGAAAAATCAATGAGAAAATCTTTAGAATCAGAAAATCTAGTTTAATGTATATAATAGACATATATATGTATATTACTATTATAAATGTCAATATTAAGAATTTTATGGTGATTTAATAATTGATAGATTTTAAATGAAAATTTAAATAAAATCAGAAGAATATTCAGGATAAATAATTTATAAAAAAAAGTATAATAGTTTGTAAAAAAATGGTTAAAAAATATAATAAAATATATCACAATTTATTGTATCATTATATATTAAATATTTTTCTTTTTTATTATTTTTTCTCGTAATCCAAATTAAAAGAAAATTCGAATGTTTTGATAACTATATTTTATATCTAGAATGTTCAAAATTAGAATAGAAAAACAACATGCTAGCGTATAATTAAATTTAAGTGTGTTTTTCTTGCATCACGATATGTTCGAATATCTTAATCTAAAGATAAAATATCCAATAATAACAAAATAAAATAAAATAGAATGAATATATTTTTGTTTATAATAGAAAGAAAAAAGCATTGTTCAGAATTTAAAGATAATAATTATAAAAGTAATAAGAATTAATTTTACTTTTACAATAAAAAAGTAAATTATTAATAAATATGTGGATTAAGCGATCGTAAAAAGTAAAAAAATATCAAAAAACCATAAAAATGGTGGTATAATTATCATTATCATTGAAAAGGATAAAAACTTATATATCTCTTATAAATAATGGCATTATTACAATTTAGTTATATATTTATGATCTTAATTGCATAAGAATATAAAGACATGAACTTTCGGACTTTAATGTTATCATAGCGATGATTAAAAAGATAAACTAAAATAGAAAATCTGATAAAGGATATACAGAGCTTTGTTTTTTTTTTCAAAAATATGCCCCATTTTCAGAAAAAAACGCATAATTATTAACTCAATGGATAAAATATCAGTTTTATGACAAAAATTCGGAGAAATAGACGGAAATATCATGGTAAAAATCGTATTATTTTATTTTCTTATCTAGAAAAGGGGTAAATTTGATCAATGACCATTTTAGATCAGCTTTGTTTAGATAAAGGCCAAAAGAAAACTGTTGAGAACATAACACAGGTTTATAAAAATTAAAAAATAAAAGGATTCATATATTTCTAGCTATCAATTCTAGTAAATATTTAATTTTTTTCAAGATTCGCGAAATTTTTACAAAAAAATATATAAATAAAAGAATTCTAGTAATAGCAGTGATATAAATAATAAAATATAATTTCATATAAAGTAACAATATTAAACCTTTATATACATTCTTATGTAAAATTCAAAATGCATAAATCAAGTTTATTATAACTAAAATGAAGTAAAACAGGATATTTAACATATACGATAAACATCTTATAGAAGCTAAAGATTATTAATACATTAAAATACAAAATTGAATTATTGTAAGCAAATAATTATATCCAACGAAAAACGTAAAACATAAAAACAAAACAGCAAATGTTGATATATAAATAATATCAAATAATTATTCAATTTACAGTGTATATTTAATTTATTAAACATATGTCTATAATCATTGTAAAATTTGAACCTTCAGACAAAATCCATCTAAATAAAATTTCAAAAATTAATTTATTTATCCCATGTCTATAATCATTGTAAAATTTGAACCTTCAGACAAAATCCATCTAAATAAAATTTCAAAAAAAAAATTACAAAATTGATTTTATTTAACCCACGTCTAAAATCATTATAAAACATATATCTTCGGAATATATCATAATTCTTGTATATAATTCTAAAAATATAAAAATTACACTTTAATATTCTAGTGAAACAGTAAATGCTTAGCAATTCAATATTTACATCATTTATGTGGATAAAACCATGAATTTTCAAATCTAGAAATATAAAATTTATGTTCACTTTTGAAAAGCTAACTATTAGATTTATTAAAAAATGGAAGATAAATAAAAAAATATAAAGTCATTTATAAAAAAAGAGGACCAAATAGCCATAAAATTGTTTTAAAATATAATAATAAATTTTCCAGTTTTTATCCATTTGTAAAAAAAACCAATAAATATATTATTTAGTTTAACAAATAAAAATAAAATCTAAAAAAACATACGATTTTTGATTTTATTTATATAAAAACAGAAAAAGAAACAAAATTTATCATAATGTAATAGTTATATCGATTAGAGAATAAATATAAAAACATTATATTACGCTATTCAAATCAAATATAATAAAGTATAAAATAATAAAATAGTTCATATAGAATTGGTTTCTTTGGAAATAAATGTTTTTTGATGTTAATTAAATGACGCAAAAAAACTATAACGCATATGAATAAACTCAGTTTTTTAAATATCAGAGAAGAATCTATAAAAGTATATATAGTAAAACAAAAATAATCGTTTTTATATAGTAAAACATATAAAAAGCTAACGAGTAATATTCAAACCTATTTATAAGAAAAAAAATTATTATGCAATTAAATATTAATCTTTAAATAGTTAAACATATAATTTGAAATCAATTATCTATAAAAACAAAAAAAAAGCTTTTTTTATTCACATAAGGCTTAGTATGCAATTTTATAAACAAATAAAACAGATTATCAAGAAAAGGGAAAAAAAACATTGTATTTTTAAGATAAAACTCACACTACGATACAGAAGATAAGTTTTTATTGTTACAGCTTATGGATTTTAAAAACGAAAAACTTCAAATTATACTAGAAGGAATTGCATAAAAAACCTTTTTTATATTGTTTCATACCACTAATAGTATTTTTTATCGTTTTTTACAAACACGGATATGTGATTTTTTATGTCAATCGAATAGATTTAAAATCACAAATAAATGTAAACTTTTACTATAGAAAAAAGCATCAGAACTTATTTGTGTTAACTTTTGTAGAAAATTGCTTCTATTTAACATATATATATAAAATATCTAAAATACAACAATTTAAATAATGCAAGTTATATAAAATCCAGGTTTTATGTTACCAAGAAATTACGAAAAATGTATTTATTACATTTTTGGATATAATTTTAAAATATTTGGCTGTTGAAGCAATCTTAAAATATAAGAGTGATTATATCTTGCAATTATATCTCTTATTTATGTTTTATTTTGTAATCTAGCACAGATTTTGATGTTTTTTTCATTACAAAAAAGTGATAAAAGGCTATTAAATTTGTAAAAGACATCAATGGCTTTATATTTTATTCACTAAAACTGAAAGATTTTAGATTTAGATTAACTGATCATTGAAAACATGGTAAGAAATAATATCATAAACGAGTGATAAATATAATAATAGAGTCGCCCCTACCCTAGAAGGGCGACTCTATTGTTGTGTTCATTGCATCGTAATTTAAAAAATATAAATCTATTATTTTTATAGAAACATAAAACATAGATTATCATATATAAATTGTCGAATATTTTGCTATGAAATACACTTTTTACAATAAAATCAAGTATTTATGCATTTTTCACTTTATATCAGAGCAATATTTATATTATTTCTGTATGTATATTTACTTTTTAAACATGAAAAATTTAAAAAAAAGGCTAACTACTTTTTTATTATATGGTAAATGCATTATAATAAATGATATAAGAAAAAAACAGAAAATAAAACTATATATACCTAGATATTATCAGAAAAATGCTTATTTTTATTATTATTATATTCTAAAGAAATAGTATTCAACAAACACTGTATTCTAAATAGATATTTTTTCTTCATCCTAGCTGAACTATTTAACAATTTATGTATTTTTAGTACCAATAATTCATTATAAATGTATGATTATGGTTATATTCAATATTAGACGTGTTAATTTGCGGTAGAATAATACCAAAAAAGGGGTTTTTATTCAGCTATCTAACAGAATTAGCACCTCTTTATGGTTATTTAGGCGACTATATGTATTAAATAGCAAATAAATCACCTAAATAGTTCATAAAAAATCTATTTCTTCAAATTTTTAATCATTAAATCTGTTGTTTGTTTTACTTTAGCAAGCAGATTAAAACTCAAAATCATGTCTAGTTTACAGAAATATATTTTCTAAGAGTGTGTATAGGTTACATAAATTCCATTATTCAGTAATAATTATATCTCAGTATTAAAAAAAATCGAAAAAGTTAGTATTTTAGATGATTAGAAATATAAAAAAAAATTACATAAAATTAAAAAAAAAGAAGAAAAAAAAACATTTTTATTAATTTACTTAATAAATAAAACAGCTTTTTTGACATTTAACTCATAAAAATTACCTATTTTAGCATTATCCACCTTTATTTTCGTACATAAGAAACATACCTAAAATATATTATAAATAAAGATCAAAGTCAATTAAATGATATCAAAATCTTTTTTTATAATTGAATATTTTAATAAGATATAAAAATATATTCAATATTTTATGTAATTGATCATTAAAAGAAAAAAAAATAATAGGACCCTTAAACTTTCTACTAAAATCCCAAATCAAAATACATCAAGCATAATCTATGTCGACTTATAATTCAAAACATATTTTTTCGATTTGGTGTATATGATAGTTATTATCACATAAAAAAACCACTAAAATAAAGAAAAAAAATAGTCGACTTAATCCACACATAAAAGTTTCAGAAACAAGAAAAAATTAAAATATATGATTTTCTAAGTATTTTACGTTTTAAAAAGATAATTTAAATATGAAAACTTAATTTTATTATAAGAAAAAAAATCCCTTTTTTTTGCGATGTCATTAATTATTAAAAAAAATCGCAGATAATGAGAAATATGAGAAAGTCAGAATGTGTATCTTAGCTTATAAAAGTATGATCAGCAAGTAAAAATTGTTTTTTTCGCCAAACAGGACTTGGTTCTAGGTTTTTTTTAAGACAGAAAAAAATATGGCAACACATAAAACTTGGAATTGACCGAAAAATTAATAAATTCACCTTTTCTGAATAACAAAACATATGTACAAATATTCACTGTGTCTAGTAGAGTATATAAATATTCATTATAAGGCAAAAAAATCTTAAATATAACCAAGTTGGTTATGGCTATATATCCACAAAAAGATGATTTTTATATATTTCAACTTTAGATAATGTATTTATCATGTCATAAATTATCATTGTATTATTTCTTTCTGTGCTAGTGGACATATTTATCACCACTTATTCGGCTATTCAGCGACATAATTCAGCTAAAAGCAATAAAATTATGTTTAAAATGAGATTGATATGTCTTTTTGGCACTAAAAAAATACATAAAACTTGTTTTTTCTCATCTCGCTGCAGACATATTATATTTAAAATAGCACAGAAAAATGATAATATAACATTACTCATAAAATATTTATAATAAAATTGACTATTAATATAAATTTATTTTGAAACAAGCTGTTTTTTTAACATAAAGGATTTATTCTATACAACTAGAAGAGTAGAAAACCGCCTATATAAAGAAAAAAACCAAAAGTTTGGCATAAATATGGTGATTAAGCCACAAATAATCAATAAAAATTACAATTTATGCGGAATAAAATAAAACAATAACTAAAGTTTTCTATCAGAGACGTGATTTATATATCAATATTATCATATTAGAGCATTAAACTTTAAATATTTACATAAAACTCTAATATCTGGTGTCTAAATATAAAAATATATCGTTTGTATTTTCAATCTATTTATATTTCCTTTGAAAACTTCATTTTCTTAAAAGATGAATCTATTATTAGATTATACTAAATTACTAAGCACGAAAAGTATTTCGATTTCGCCAGTATATTTCTATATATATGAAAAATAAAATAAAAAACTTAAAATAATAATAATTTATTAACAAGAGAATCTTAAACAAAGAAATAAATAACAAATAAAAATACATATAATTAAATCTCAAAAATTTAGATATTATTGTTTAATTAACAAATAATCTTAGCATAAAAAAAAATTTCGGTTTTAAATATTATAAAGAAAAATCAATGAGAAAATCTTTAGAATCAGAAAATCTAGTTTAATGTATATAATAGACATATATATGTATATTACTATTATAAATGTCAATATTAAGAATTTTATGGTGATTTAATAATTGATAGATTTTAAATGAAAATTTAAATAAAATCAGAAGAATATTCAGGATAAATAATTTATAAAAAAAAGTATAATAGTTTGTAAAAAAATGGTTAAAAAATATAATAAAATATATCACAATTTATTGTATCATTATATATTAAATATTTTTCTTTTTTATTATTTTTTCTCGTAATCCAAATTAAAAGAAAATTCGAATGTTTTGATAACTATATTTTATATCTAGAATGTTCAAAATTAGAATAGAAAAACAACATGCTAGCGTATAATTAAATTTAAGTGTGTTTTTCTTGCATCACGATATGTTCGAATATCTTAATCTAAAGATAAAATATCCAATAATAACAAAATAAAATAAAATAGAATGAATATATTTTTGTTTATAATAGAAAGAAAAAAGCATTGTTCAGAATTTAAAGATAATAATTATAAAAGTAATAAGAATTAATTTTACTTTTACAATAAAAAAGTAAATTATTAATAAATATGTGGATTAAGCGATCGTAAAAAGTAAAAAAATATCAAAAAACCATAAAAATGGTGGTATAATTATCATTATCATTGAAAAGGATAAAAACTTATATATCTCTTATAAATAATGGCATTATTACAATTTAGTTATATATTTATGATCTTAATTGCATAAGAATATAAAGACATGAACTTTCGGACTTTAATGTTATCATAGCGATGATTAAAAAGATAAACTAAAATAGAAAATCTGATAAAGGATATACAGAGCTTTGTTTTTTTTTTCAAAAATATGCCCCATTTTCAGAAAAAAACGCATAATTATTAACTCAATGGATAAAATATCAGTTTTATGACAAAAATTCGGAGAAATAGACGGAAATATCATGGTAAAAATCGTATTATTTTATTTTCTTATCTAGAAAAGGGGTAAATTTGATCAATGACCATTTTAGATCAGCTTTGTTTAGATAAAGGCCAAAAGAAAACTGTTGAGAACATAACACAGGTTTATAAAAATTAAAAAATAAAAGGATTCATATATTTCTAGCTATCAATTCTAGTAAATATTTAATTTTTTTCAAGATTCGCGAAATTTTTACAAAAAAATATATAAATAAAAGAATTCTAGTAATAGCAGTGATATAAATAATAAAATATAATTTCATATAAAGTAACAATATTAAACCTTTATATACATTCTTTTTCAAAATTCAAAAATCAAGATTATTATAACTAAAATGAAGTAAAACAGGATATTTAACATATACGATAAACATCTTATAGAAGCTAAAGATTATTAATACATTAAAATACAAAATTGAATTATTGTAAGCAAATAATTATATCCAACGAAAAACGTAAAACATAAAAACAAAACAGCAAATGTTGATATATAAATAATATCAAATAATTATTCAATTTACAGTGTATATTTAATTTATTAAACATATGTCTATAATCATTGTAAAATTTGAACCTTCAGACAAAATCCATCTAAATAAAATTTCAAAAATTAATTTATTTATCCCATGTCTATAATCATTGTAAAATTTGAACCTTCAGACAAAATCCATCTAAATAAAATTTCAAAAAAAAAATTACAAAATTGATTTTATTTAAC
Organism: Rhyacophila brunnea; assembly: GCF_057557595.1. Lineage (NCBI taxonomy): Eukaryota > Metazoa > Arthropoda > Insecta > Trichoptera > Rhyacophilidae > Rhyacophila > Rhyacophila brunnea. Next base: position 16,985 of record NW_028233038.1, read on the forward strand.
CCACGTCTAAAATCATTATAAAACATATATCTTCGGAATATATCATAATTCTTGTATATAATTCTAAAAATATAAAAATTACACTTTAATATTCTAGTGAAACAGTAAATGCTTGGCAATTCAATATTTACATCATTTATGTGGATAAAACCATGAATTTTCAAATCTAGAAATATAAAATTTATGTTCACTTTTGAAAAGCTAACTATTAGATTTATTAAAAAATGGAAGATAAATAAAAAAATATAAAGTCATTTATAAAAAAAGAGGACCAAATAGCCATAAAATTGTTTTAAAATATAATAATAAATTTTCCAGTTTTTATCCATTTGTAAAAAAAACCAATAAATATATTATTTAGTTTAACAAATAAAAATAAAATCTAAAAAAACATACGATTTTTGATTTTATTTATATAAAAACAGAAAAAGAAACAAAATTTATCATAATGTAATAGTTATATCGATTAGAGAATAAATATAAAAACATTATATTACGCTATTCAAATCAAATATAATAAAGTATAAAATAATAAAATAGTTCATATAGAATTGGTTTCTTTGGAAATAAATGTTTTTTGATGTTAATTAAATGACGCAAAAAAACTATAACGCATATGAATAAACTCAGTTTTTTAAATATCAGAGAAGAATCTATAAAAGTATATATAGTAAAACAAAAATAATCGTTTTTATATAGTAAAACATATAAAAATCTAACGAGTAATATTCAAACCTATTTATAAGAAAAAAAATTATTATGCAATTAAATATTAATCTTTAAATAGTTAAACATATAATTTGAAATCAATTATCTATAAAAACAAAAAAAAAGCTTTTTTTATTCACATAAGGCTTAGTATGCAATTTTATAAACAAATAAAACAGATTATCAAGAAAAGGGAAAAAAAACATTGTATTTTTAAGATAAAACTCACACTACGATACAGAAGATAAGTTTTTATTGTTACAGCTTATGGATTTTAAAAACGAAAAACTTCAAATTATACTAGAAGGAATTGCATAAAAAACCTTTTTTATATTGTTTCATACCACTAATAGTATTTTTTATCGTTTTTTACAAACACGGATATGTGATTTTTTATGTCAATCGAATAGATTTAAAATCACAAATAAATGTAAACTTTTACTATAGAAAAAAGCATCAGAACTTATTTGTGTTAACTTTTGTAGAAAATTGCTTCTATTTAACATATATATATAAAATATCTAAAATACAACAATTTAAATAATGCAAGTTATATAAAATCCAGGTTTTATGTTACCAAGAAATTACGAAAAATGTATTTATTACATTTTTGGATATAATTTTAAAATATTTGGCTGTTGAAGCAATCTTAAAATATAAGAGTGATTATATCTTGCAATTATATCTCTTATTTATGTTTTATTTTGTAATCTAGCACAGATTTTGATGTTTTTTTCATTACAAAAAAGTGATAAAAGGCTATTAAATTTGTAAAAGACATCAATGGCTTTATATTTTATTCACTAAAACTGAAAGATTTTAGATTTAGATTAACTGATCATTGAAAACATGGTAAGAAATAATATCATAAACGAGTGATAAATATAATAATAGAGTCGCCCCTACCCTAGAAGGGCGACTCTATTGTTGTGTTCATTGCATCGTAATTTAAAAAATATAAATCTATTATTTTTATAGAAACATAAAACATAGATTATCATATATAAATTGTCGAATATTTTGCTATGAAATACACTTTTTACAATAAAATCAAGTATTTATGCATTTTTCACTTTATATCAGAGCAATATTTATATTATTTCTGTATGTATATTTACTTTTTAAACATGAAAAATTTAAAAAAAAGGCTAACTACTTTTTTATTATATGGTAAATGCATTATAATAAATGATATAAGAAAAAAACAGAAAATAAAACTATATATACCTAGATATTATCAGAAAAATGCTTATTTTTATTATTATTATATTCTAAAGAAATAGTATTCAACAAACACTGTATTCTAAATAGATATTTTTTCTTCATCCTAGCTGAACTATTTAACAATTTATGTATTTTTAGTACCAATAATTCATTATAAATGTATGATTATGGTTATATTCAATATTAGACGTGTTAATTTGCGGTAGAATAATACCAAAAAAGGGGTTTTTATTCAGCTATCTAACAGAATTAGCACCTCTTTATGGTTATTTAGGCGACTATATGTATTAAATAGCAAATAAATCACCTAAATAGTTCATAAAAAATCTATTTCTTCAAATTTTTAATCATTAAATCTGTTGTTTGTTTTACTTTAGCAAGCAGATTAAAACTCAAAATCATGTCTAGTTTACAGAAATATATTTTCTAAGAGTGTGTATAGGTTACATAAATTCCATTATTCAGTAATAATTATATCTCAGTATTAAAAAAAATCGAAAAAGTTAGTATTTTAGATGATTAGAAATATAAAAAAAAATTACATAAAATTAAAAAAAAAGAAGAAAAAAAAACATTTTTATTAATTTACTTAATAAATAAAACAGCTTTTTTGACATTTAACTCATAAAAATTACCTATTTTAGCATTATCCACCTTTATTTTCGTACATAAGAAACATACCTAAAATATATTATAAATAAAGATCAAAGTCAATTAAATGATATCAAAATCTTTTTTTATAATTGAATATTTTAATAAGATATAAAAATATATTCAATATTTTATGTAATTGATCATTAAAAGAAAAAAAAATAATAGGACCCTTAAACTTTCTACTAAAATCCCAAATCAAAATACATCAAGCATAATCTATGTCGACTTATAATTCAAAACATATTTTTTCGATTTGGTGTATATGATAGTTATTATCACATAAAAAAACCACTAAAATAAAGAAAAAAAATAGTCGACTTAATCCACACATAAAAGTTTCAGAAACAAGAAAAAATTAAAATATATGATTTTCTAAGTATTTTACGTTTTAAAAAGATAATTTAAATATGAAAACTTAATTTTATTATAAGAAAAAAAATCCCTTTTTTTTGCGATGTCATTAATTATTAAAAAAAATCGCAGATAATGAGAAATATGAGAAAGTCAGAATGTGTATCTTAGCTTATAAAAGTATGATCAGCAAGTAAAAATTGTTTTTTTCGCCAAACAGGACTTGGTTCTAGGTTTTTTTTAAGACAGAAAAAAATATGGCAACACATAAAACTTGGAATTGACCGAAAAATTAATAAATTCACCTTTTCTGAATAACAAAACATATGTACAAATATTCACTGTGTCTAGTAGAGTATATAAATATTCATTATAAGGCAAAAAAATCTTAAATATAACCAAGTTGGTTATGGCTATATATCCACAAAAAGATGATTTTTATATATTTCAACTTTAGATAATGTATTTATCATGTCATAAATTATCATTGTATTATTTCTTTCTGTGCTAGTGGACATATTTATCACCACTTATTCGGCTATTCAGCGACATAATTCAGCTAAAAGCAATAAAATTATGTTTAAAATGAGATTGATATGTCTTTTTGGCACTAAAAAAATACATAAAACTTGTTTTTTCTCATCTCGCTGCAGACATATTATATTTAAAATAGCACAGAAAAATGATAATATAACATTACTCATAAAATATTTATAATAAAATTGACTATTAATATAAATTTATTTTGAAACAAGCTGTTTTTTTAACATAAAGGATTTATTCTATACAACTAGAAGAGTAGAAAACCGCCTATATAAAGAAAAAAACCAAAAGTTTGGCATAAATATGGTGATTAAGCCACAAATAATCAATAAAAATTACAATTTATGCGGAATAAAATAAAACAATAACTAAAGTTTTCTATCAGAGACGTGATTTATATATCAATATTATCATATTAGAGCATTAAACTTTAAATATTTACATAAAACTCTAATATCTGGTGTCTAAATATAAAAATATATCGTTTGTATTTTCAATCTATTTATATTTCCTTTGAAAACTTCATTTTCTTAAAAGATGAATCTATTATTAGATTATACTAAATTACTAAGCACGAAAAGTATTTCGATTTCGCCAGTATATTTCTATATATATGAAAAATAAAATAAAAAACTTAAAATAATAATAATTTATTAACAAGAGAATCTTAAACAAAGAAATAAATAACAAATAAAAATACATATAATTAAATCTCAAAAATTTAGATATTATTGTTTAATTAACAAATAATCTTAGCATAAAAAAAAATTTCGGTTTTAAATATTATAAAGAAAAATCAATGAGAAAATCTTTAGAATCAGAAAATCTAGTTTAATGTATATAATAGACATATATATGTATATTACTATTATAAATGTCAATATTAAGAATTTTATGGTGATTTAATAATTGATAGATTTTAAATGAAAATTTAAATAAAATCAGAAGAATATTCAGGATAAATAATTTATAAAAAAAAGTATAATAGTTTGTAAAAAAATGGTTAAAAAATATAATAAAATATATCACAATTTATTGTATCATTATATATTAAATATTTTTCTTTTTTATTATTTTTTCTCGTAATCCAAATTAAAAGAAAATTCGAATGTTTTGATAACTATATTTTATATCTAGAATGTTCAAAATTAGAATAGAAAAACAACATGCTAGCGTATAATTAAATTTAAGTGTGTTTTTCTTGCATCACGATATGTTCGAATATCTTAATCTAAAGATAAAATATCCAATAATAACAAAATAAAATAAAATAGAATGAATATATTTTTGTTTATAATAGAAAGAAAAAAGCATTGTTCAGAATTTAAAGATAATAATTATAAAAGTAATAAGAATTAATTTTACTTTTACAATAAAAAAGTAAATTATTAATAAATATGTGGATTAAGCGATCGTAAAAAGTAAAAAAATATCAAAAAACCATAAAAATGGTGGTATAATTATCATTATCATTGAAAAGGATAAAAACTTATATATCTCTTATAAATAATGGCATTATTACAATTTAGTTATATATTTATGATCTTAATTGCATAAGAATATAAAGACATGAACTTTCGGACTTTAATGTTATCATAGCGATGATTAAAAAGATAAACTAAAATAGAAAATCTGATAAAGGATATACAGAGCTTTGTTTTTTTTTTCAAAAATATGCCCCATTTTCAGAAAAAAACGCATAATTATTAACTCAATGGATAAAATATCAGTTTTATGACAAAAATTCGGAGAAATAGACGGAAATATCATGGTAAAAATCGTATTATTTTATTTTCTTATCTAGAAAAGGGGTAAATTTGATCAATGACCATTTTAGATCAGCTTTGTTTAGATAAAGGCCAAAAGAAAACTGTTGAGAACATAACACAGGTTTATAAAAATTAAAAAATAAAAGGATTCATATATTTCTAGCTATCAATTCTAGTAAATATTTAATTTTTTTCAAGATTCGCGAAATTTTTACAAAAAAATATATAAATAAAAGAATTCTAGTAATAGCAGTGATATAAATAATAAAATATAATTTCATATAAAGTAACAATATTAAACCTTTATATACATTCTTTTTCAAAATTCAAAAATCAAGATTATTATAACTAAAATGAAGTAAAACAGGATATTTAACATATACGATAAACATCTTATAGAAGCTAAAGATTATTAATACATTAAAATACAAAATTGAATTATTGTAAGCAAATAATTATATCCAACGAAAAACGTAAAACATAAAAACAAAACAGCAAATGTTGATATATAAATAATATCAAATAATTATTCAATTTACAGTGTATATTTAATTTATTAAACATATGTCTATAATCATTGTAAAATTTGAACCTTCAGACAAAATCCATCTAAATAAAATTTCAAAAATTAATTTATTTATCCCATGTCTATAATCATTGTAAAATTTGAACCTTCAGACAAAATCCATCTAAATAAAATTTCAAAAAAAAAATTACAAAATTGATTTTATTTAACCCACGTCTAAAATCATTATAAAACATATATCTTCGGAATATATCATAATTCTTGTATATAATTCTAAAAATATAAAAATTACACTTTAATATTCTAGTGAAACAGTAAATGCTTAGCAATTCAATATTTACATCATTTATGTGGATAAAACCATGAATTTTCAAATCTAGAAATATAAAATTTATGTTCACTTTTGAAAAGCTAACTATTAGATTTATTAAAAAATGGAAGATAAATAAAAAAATATAAAGTCATTTATAAAAAAAGAGGACCAAATAGCCATAAAATTGTTTTAAAATATAATAATAAATTTTCCAGTTTTTATCCATTTGTAAAAAAAACCAATAAATATATTATTTAGTTTAACAAATAAAAATAAAATCTAAAAAAACATACGATTTTTGATTTTATTTATATAAAAACAGAAAAAGAAACAAAATTTATCATAATGTAATAGTTATATCGATTAGAGAATAAATATAAAAACATTATATTACGCTATTCAAATCAAATATAATAAAGTATAAAATAATAAAATAGTTCATATAGAATTGGTTTCTTTGGAAATAAATGTTTTTTGATGTTAATTAAATGACGCAAAAAAACTATAACGCATATGAATAAACTCAGTTTTTTAAATATCAGAGAAGAATCTATAAAAGTATATATAGTAAAACAAAAATAATCGTTTTTATATAGTAAAACATATAAAAAGCTAACGAGTAATATTCAAACCTATTTATAAGAAAAAAAATTATTATGCAATTAAATATTAATCTTTAAATAGTTAAACATATAATTTGAAATCAATTATCTATAAAAACAAAAAAAAAGCTTTTTTTATTCACATAAGGCTTAGTATGCAATTTTATAAACAAATAAAACAGATTATCAAGAAAAGGGAAAAAAAACATTGTATTTTTAAGATAAAACTCACACTACGATACAGAAGATAAGTTTTTATTGTTACAGCTTATGGATTTTAAAAACGAAAAACTTCAAATTATACTAGAAGGAATTGCATAAAAAACCTTTTTTATATTGTTTCATACCACTAATAGTATTTTTTATCGTTTTTTACAAACACGGATATGTGATTTTTTATGTCAATCGAATAGATTTAAAATCACAAATAAATGTAAACTTTTACTATAGAAAAAAGCATCAGAACTTATTTGTGTTAACTTTTGTAGAAAATTGCTTCTATTTAACATATATATATAAAATATCTAAAATACAACAATTTAAATAATGCAAGTTATATAAAATCCAGGTTTTATGTTACCAAGAAATTACGAAAAATGTATTTATTACATTTTTGGATATAATTTTAAAATATTTGGCTGTTGAAGCAATCTTAAAATATAAGAGTGATTATATCTTGCAATTATATCTCTTATTTATGTTTTATTTTGTAATCTAGCACAGATTTTGATGTTTTTTTCATTACAAAAAAGTGATAAAAGGCTATTAAATTTGTAAAAGACATCAATGGCTTTATATTTTATTCACTAAAACTGAAAGATTTTAGATTTAGATTAACTGATCATTGAAAACATGGTAAGAAATAATATCATAAACGAGTGATAAATATAATAATAGAGTCGCCCCTACCCTAGAAGGGCGACTCTATTGTTGTGTTCATTGCATCGTAATTTAAAAAATATAAATCTATTATTTTTATAGAAACATAAAACATAGATTATCATATATAAATTGTCGAATATTTTGCTATGAAATACACTTTTTACAATAAAATCAAGTATTTATGCATTTTTCACTTTATATCAGAGCAATATTTATATTATTTCTGTATGTATATTTACTTTTTAAACATGAAAAATTTAAAAAAAAGGCTAACTACTTTTTTATTATATGGTAAATGCATTATAATAAATGATATAAGAAAAAAACAGAAAATAAAACTATATATACCTAGATATTATCAGAAAAATGCTTATTTTTATTATTATTATATTCTAAAGAAATAGTATTCAACAAACACTGTATTCTAAATAGATATTTTTTCTTCATCCTAGCTGAACTATTTAACAATTTATGTATTTTTAGTACCAATAATTCATTATAAATGTATGATTATGGTTATATTCAATATTAGACGTGTTAATTTGCGGTAGAATAATACCAAAAAAGGGGTTTTTATTCAGCTATCTAACAGAATTAGCACCTCTTTATGGTTATTTAGGCGACTATATGTATTAAATAGCAAATAAATCACCTAAATAGTTCATAAAAAATCTATTTCTTCAAATTTTTAATCATTAAATCTGTTGTTTGTTTTACTTTAGCAAGCAGATTAAAACTCAAAATCATGTCTAGTTTACAGAAATATATTTTCTAAGAGTGTGTATAGGTTACATAAATTCCATTATTCAGTAATAATTATATCTCAGTATTAAAAAAAATCGAAAAAGTTAGTATTTTAGATGATTAGAAATATAAAAAAAAATTACATAAAATTAAAAAAAAAGAAGAAAAAAAAACATTTTTATTAATTTACTTAATAAATAAAACAGCTTTTTTGACATTTAACTCATAAAAATTACCTATTTTAGCATTATCCACCTTTATTTTCGTACATAAGAAACATACCTAAAATATATTATAAATAAAGATCAAAGTCAATTAAATGATATCAAAATCTTTTTTTATAATTGAATATTTTAATAAGATATAAAAATATATTCAATATTTTATGTAATTGATCATTAAAAGAAAAAAAAATAATAGGACCCTTAAACTTTCTACTAAAATCCCAAATCAAAATACATCAAGCATAATCTATGTCGACTTATAATTCAAAACATATTTTTTCGATTTGGTGTATATGATAGTTATTATCACATAAAAAAACCACTAAAATAAAGAAAAAAAATAGTCGACTTAATCCACACATAAAAGTTTCAGAAACAAGAAAAAATTAAAATATATGATTTTCTAAGTATTTTACGTTTTAAAAAGATAATTTAAATATGAAAACTTAATTTTATTATAAGAAAAAAAATCCCTTTTTTTTGCGATGTCATTAATTATTAAAAAAAATCGCAGATAATGAGAAATATGAGAAAGTCAGAATGTGTATCTTAGCTTATAAAAGTATGATCAGCAAGTAAAAATTGTTTTTTTCGCCAAACAGGACTTGGTTCTAGGTTTTTTTTAAGACAGAAAAAAATATGGCAACACATAAAACTTGGAATTGACCGAAAAATTAATAAATTCACCTTTTCTGAATAACAAAACATATGTACAAATATTCACTGTGTCTAGTAGAGTATATAAATATTCATTATAAGGCAAAAAAATCTTAAATATAACCAAGTTGGTTATGGCTATATATCCACAAAAAGATGATTTTTATATATTTCAACTTTAGATAATGTATTTATCATGTCATAAATTATCATTGTATTATTTCTTTCTGTGCTAGTGGACATATTTATCACCACTTATTCGGCTATTCAGCGACATAATTCAGCTAAAAGCAATAAAATTATGTTTAAAATGAGATTGATATGTCTTTTTGGCACTAAAAAAATACATAAAACTTGTTTTTTCTCATCTCGCTGCAGACATATTATATTTAAAATAGCACAGAAAAATGATAATATAACATTACTCATAAAATATTTATAATAAAATTGACTATTAATATAAATTTATTTTGAAACAAGCTGTTTTTTTAACATAAAGGATTTATTCTATACAACTAGAAGAGTAGAAAACCGCCTATATAAAGAAAAAAACCAAAAGTTTGGCATAAATATGGTGATTAAGCCACAAATAATCAATAAAAATTACAATTTATGCGGAATAAAATAAAACAATAACTAAAGTTTTCTATCAGAGACGTGATTTATATATCAATATTATCATATTAGAGCATTAAACTTTAAATATTTACATAAAACTCTAATATCTGGTGTCTAAATATAAAAATATATCGTTTGTATTTTCAATCTATTTATATTTCCTTTGAAAACTTCATTTTCTTAAAAGATGAATCTATTATTAGATTATACTAAATTACTAAGCACGAAAAGTATTTCGATTTCGCCAGTATATTTCTATATATATGAAAAATAAAATAAAAAACTTAAAATAATAATAATTTATTAACAAGAGAATCTTAAACAAAGAAATAAATAACAAATAAAAATACATATAATTAAATCTCAAAAATTTAGATATTATTGTTTAATTAACAAATAATCTTAGCATAAAAAAAAATTTCGGTTTTAAATATTATAAAGAAAAATCAATGAGAAAATCTTTAGAATCAGAAAATCTAGTTTAATGTATATAATAGACATATATATGTATATTACTATTATAAATGTCAATATTAAGAATTTTATGGTGATTTAATAATTGATAGATTTTAAATGAAAATTTAAATAAAATCAGAAGAATATTCAGGATAAATAATTTATAAAAAAAAGTATAATAGTTTGTAAAAAAATGGTTAAAAAATATAATAAAATATATCACAATTTATTGTATCATTATATATTAAATATTTTTCTTTTTTATTATTTTTTCTCGTAATCCAAATTAAAAGAAAATTCGAATGTTTTGATAACTATATTTTATATCTAGAATGTTCAAAATTAGAATAGAAAAACAACATGCTAGCGTATAATTAAATTTAAGTGTGTTTTTCTTGCATCACGATATGTTCGAATATCTTAATCTAAAGATAAAATATCCAATAATAACAAAATAAAATAAAATAGAATGAATATATTTTTGTTTATAATAGAAAGAAAAAAGCATTGTTCAGAATTTAAAGATAATAATTATAAAAGTAATAAGAATTAATTTTACTTTTACAATAAAAAAGTAAATTATTAATAAATATGTGGATTAAGCGATCGTAAAAAGTAAAAAGATATCAAAAAACCATAAAAATGGTGGTATAATTATCATTGAAAAGGATAAAAACATATAAATCTCTTATAAATAATGGCATTATTACAATTTAGTTATATATTTATGATCTTAATTGCATAAGAATATAAAGACATGAACTTTCGGACTTTAATGTTATCATAGCGATGATTAAAAAGATAAACTAAAATAGAAAATCTGATAAAGGATATACAGAGCTTTGTTTTTTTTTTCAAAAATATGCCCCATTTTCAGAAAAAAACGCATAATTATTAACTCAATGGATAAAATATCAGTTTTATGACAAAAATTCGGAGAAATAGACGGAAATATCATGGTAAAAATCGTATTATTTTATTTTCTTATCTAGAAAAGGGGTAAATTTGATCAATGACCATTTTAGATCAGCTTTGTTTAGATAAAGGCCAAAAGAAAACTGTTGAGAACATAACACAGGTTTATAAAAATTAAAAAATAAAAGGATTCATATATTTCTAGCTATCAATTCTAGTAAATATTTAATTTTTTTCAAGATTCGCGAAATTTTTACAAAAAAATATATAAATAAAAGAATTCTAGTAATAGCAGTGATATAAATAATAAAATATAATTTCATATAAAGTAACAATATTAAACCTTTATATACATTCTTTTTCAAAATTCAAAAATCAAGATTATTATAACTAAAATGAAGTAAAACAGGATATTTAACATATACGATAAACATCTTATAGAAGCTAAAGATTATTAATACATTAAAATACAAAATTGAATTATTGTAAGCAAATAATTATATCCAACGAAAAACGTAAAACATAAAAACAAAACAGCAAATGTTGATATATAAATAATATCAAATAATTATTCAATTTACAGTGTATATTTAATTTATTAAACATATGTCTATAATCATTGTAAAATTTGAACCTTCAGACAAAATCCATCTAAATAAAATTTCAAAAATTAATTTATTTATCCCATGTCTATAATCATTGTAAAATTTGAACCTTCAGACAAAATCCATCTAAATAAAATTTCAAAAAAAAAATTACAAAATTGATTTTATTTAACCCACGTCTAAAATCATTATAAAACATATATCTTCGGAATATATCATAATTCTTGTATATAATTCTAAAAATATAAAAATTACACTTTAATATTCTAGTGAAACAGTAAATGCTTAGCAATTCAATATTTACATCATTTATGTGGATAAAACCATGAATTTTCAAATCTAGAAATATAAAATTTATGTTCACTTTTGAAAAGCTAACTATTAGATTTATTAAAAAATGGAAGATAAATAAAAAAATATAAAGTCATTTATAAAAAAAGAGGACCAAATAGCCATAAAATTGTTTTAAAATATAATAATAAATTTTCCAGTTTTTATCCATTTGTAAAAAAAACCAATAAATATATTATTTAGTTTAACAAATAAAAATAAAATCTAAAAAAACATACGATTTTTGATTTTATTTATATAAAAACAGAAAAAGAAACAAAATTTATCATAATGTAATAGTTATATCGATTAGAGAATAAATATAAAAACATTATATTACGCTATTCAAATCAAATATAATAAAGTATAAAATAATAAAATAGTTCATATAGAATTGGTTTCTTTGGAAATAAATGTTTTTTGATGTTAATTAAATGACGCAAAAAAACTATAACGCATATGAATAAACTCAGTTTTTTAAATATCAGAGAAGAATCTATAAAAGTATATATAGTAAAACAAAAATAATCGTTTTTATATAGTAAAACATATAAAAATCTAACGAGTAATATTCAAACCTATTTATAAGAAAAAAAATTATTATGCAATTAAATATTAATCTTTAAATAGTTAAACATATAATTTGAAATCAATTATCTATAAAAACAAAAAAAAAGCTTTTTTTATTCACATAAGGCTTAGTATGCAATTTTATAAACAAATAAAACAGATTATCAAGAAAAGGGAAAAAAAACATTGTATTTTTAAGATAAAACTCACACTACGATACAGAAGATAAGTTTTTATTGTTACAGCTTATGGATTTTAAAAACGAAAAACTTCAAATTATACTAGAAGGAATTGCATAAAAAACCTTTTTTATATTGTTTCATACCACTAATAGTATTTTTTATCGTTTTTTACAAACACGGATATGTGATTTTTTATGTCAATCGAATAGATTTAAAATCACAAATAAATGTAAACTTTTACTATAGAAAAAAGCATCAGAACTTATTTGTGTTAACTTTTGTAGAAAATTGCTTCTATTTAACATATATATATAAAATATCTAAAATACAACAATTTAAATAATGCAAGTTATATAAAATCCAGGTTTTATGTTACCAAGAAATTACGAAAAATGTATTTATTACATTTTTGGATATAATTTTAAAATATTTGGCTGTTGAAGCAATCTTAAAATATAAGAGTGATTATATCTTGCAATTATATCTCTTATTTATGTTTTATTTTGTAATCTAGCACAGATTTTGATGTTTTTTTCATTACAAAAAAGTGATAAAAGGCTATTAAATTTGTAAAAGACATCAATGGCTTTATATTTTATTCACTAAAACTGAAAGATTTTAGATTTAGATTAACTGATCATTGAAAACATGGTAAGAAATAATATCATAAACGAGTGATAAATATAATAATAGAGTCGCCCCTACCCTAGAAGGGCGACTCTATTGTTGTGTTCATTGCATCGTAATTTAAAAAATATAAATCTATTATTTTTATAGAAACATAAAACATAGATTATCATATATAAATTGTCGAATATTTTGCTATGAAATACACTTTTTACAATAAAATCAAGTATTTATGCATTTTTCACTTTATATCAGAGCAATATTTATATTATTTCTGTATGTATATTTACTTTTTAAACATGAAAAATTTAAAAAAAAGGCTAACTACTTTTTTATTATATGGTAAATGCATTATAATAAATGATATAAGAAAAAAACAGAAAATAAAACTATATATACCTAGATATTATCAGAAAAATGCTTATTTTTATTATTATTATATTCTAAAGAAATAGTATTCAACAAACACTGTATTCTAAATAGATATTTTTTCTTCATCCTAGCTGAACTATTTAACAATTTATGTATTTTTAGTACCAATAATTCATTATAAATGTATGATTATGGTTATATTCAATATTAGACGTGTTAATTTGCGGTAGAATAATACCAAAAAAGGGGTTTTTATTCAGCTATCTAACAGAATTAGCACCTCTTTATGGTTATTTAGGCGACTATATGTATTAAATAGCAAATAAATCACCTAAATAGTTCATAAAAAATCTATTTCTTCAAATTTTTAATCATTAAATCTGTTGTTTGTTTTACTTTAGCAAGCAGATTAAAACTCAAAATCATGTCTAGTTTACAGAAATATATTTTCTAAGAGTGTGTATAGGTTACATAAATTCCATTATTCAGTAATAATTATATCTCAGTATTAAAAAAAATCGAAAAAGTTAGTATTTTAGATGATTAGAAATATAAAAAAAAATTACATAAAATTAAAAAAAAAGAAGAAAAAAAAACATTTTTATTAATTTACTTAATAAATAAAACAGCTTTTTTGACATTTAACTCATAAAAATTACCTATTTTAGCATTATCCACCTTTATTTTCGTACATAAGAAACATACCTAAAATATATTATAAATAAAGATCAAAGTCAATTAAATGATATCAAAATCTTTTTTTATAATTGAATATTTTAATAAGATATAAAAATATATTCAATATTTTATGTAATTGATCATTAAAAGAAAAAAAAATAATAGGACCCTTAAACTTTCTACTAAAATCCCAAATCAAAATACATCAAGCATAATCTATGTCGACTTATAATTCAAAACATATTTTTTCGATTTGGTGTATATGATAGTTATTATCACATAAAAAAACCACTAAAATAAAGAAAAAAAATAGTCGACTTAATCCACACATAAAAGTTTCAGAAACAAGAAAAAATTAAAATATATGATTTTCTAAGTATTTTACGTTTTAAAAAGATAATTTAAATATGAAAACTTAATTTTATTATAAGAAAAAAAATCCCTTTTTTTTGCGATGTCATTAATTA
>NW_028233039.1:0-31978 GCF_057557595.1 Rhyacophila brunnea
GTATATTACACATTTCAATTCAAAATAATATAGTATAATATCATAAAATTGTACATATATAAGAGGTTTCGCTAGAAATCATTACTGTTTGATGTTATTTAAATGACGAAAAAAACTATTACGCATATCAATAAAATCAATCTTAAAAAATACAGAGATAGATTCTAAAAAGGTATATATAGTAAAAAAAATCGTTTTTAAATAGTTAAACATATTAAAATTTATTGCTTGATATTCAAACTAGCTATAAGAAAGAAAATAGAAATGAAGATATTATTATGCAATTTAATATATCATGAAATATTTAAACATATAATTCGAACAAAATTATCTATACAAATGCAAAAAAACCTTCATTTAGTCTGACAAGACTTAGAAAGCGATTTATAAAGAAATAAAACACAGTTAAAAAATAGGGAAAAAAGTATTGCATTTTCGATGTTTAACTCTGAATACGATACAGAAGATAAGTTTTTATTGTTACTGTTCATGGATTTTAAAAAGAAAAACTTCAAATTATAGCAGAAGGAATTGCAAAAAAAACCTTTTTTATATTGTTTCATATAACTAATATGATTTTATACGGTTTTTTAAAACACAGATATGTGATTGTTATATTTCAATCGAATGGATTTAACATCACAAATAGATGCCAACTTTTAATATATATACAAAGCATCAGAACTTATTTGTGTAAACTTATGTAAACAATTCATTATATTAAATCTAATATAGAAAATATCACAAATAAAACTACTTGAATCGTGTAAATTATATACAATCGGGATTTTATGTTGTCAAGAAAAGACGAAAAAGGTGTTCATTACATTTTTAGAAAATATTTTAGAATATTTGGCTGTTGAAACAATCTTAAAATCGAAGTGTGATTATATCTTGCAATTATATCTTTTATTTATGTTTTATTTTGTAATCTAGCACAGATTTTGATGTTTTTTTCCATTACAAAAAAGTGATAAAAGGCTATTTATTTGTAAAAGACATCAATGGCTTTTCATTTTATTCACTAAAACTGAAAGACTTTAGATGAAGATTAACTGATCATTGAAAACATGATAAGAAATAATATCATAAACGAGTGATAAATATAATAATAGAGTCGCCCCTACCCTAGAAGGGCGACTCTATTGTTGTGTTCATTGCATCGTAATTTAAAAAGAGAAATCTATTATTTTTATAGAACCATCAAACATAGATTATCATATATAAATTGTCGAAGATTTTGCTAAAAAATACACTTTTTACAAAAAAATCAAGTATTTTTTGATTTTGCACTTGATATCAGGGCAATATGTATATTATTTCCGTATGTATATTAACTTTTTAAACATGACAAATAAAAAAAAGGCTAACTACTTTTTTATTATATGATAAATGCATAATAAATAAATGTTATAAGAAAAAAACAGAAAATTAAACGTATATGTAACTAGCTATCATCAAAAAAATGCTAATTTATAATATTATATAATAAAGAAATAGTATTTAACAAACACTGTATTCTAAAATAGACATTTTTTCTTCATCATAGCTGAACTATTTTACAATTTATGATTAGTTTTAACACAATTTGATATTTTCCTTATTATAGTATATTTTACATTAGATGTTTTAATTTGCGCTAGTAAAATATTAAAAAAATCCTTTTTCTTTTAGCTATCTAACAGAATTAGCACCTCTTTATAGTTATTTGGGCGACTATATGTATCAAATAGCATATAACTCACCTGACTGGTAAATAGAAATACCTTTATCAATCTATAATTCATTAAATCCGTTGTTTGTTTAACTTTAGCAAGCAGATTTAAACTCAAAAATATGCCTATTTACCGAAGTGTAACATCGATGAGTCTGAATAATGTACAAAAAATTCTATATTTAGTTTTAATTTAATCTCAGTGTTATAAAAAATCGAAAAATTTAGTATTTTAGATGATTAGGAATATAAAAAAAATTTAAAAAAAAGAAGAAAAAAAACATTATTATTCATTATCTTAATAAATTTAAAAGCTTTCTATAACATTTAACACATAAAAATTACCTATTATAGCATTATCCACTTTTTATTTCCGTACATAAGAAACATGCCTAAAATATAATATAAATGTACATCGAAGTCAATAAAATCGAAAAAAGACATTTAAATCATAGATTACTGTTTTTATAAGATATAAATATATGTTAAATAGAATTTATAATTGATTTTGCAAAAAAGAAAAAAATAATAGGACCCTTAAACTTTTTACTGAATTCTCAAATAAAAATGAAATAAATTTAATATGTATGTCATTGTTTGTCAAACCAATTATATAATTTTTTTTATTGTAGTAAAGATAATTATACATAGAAAAGGCACTAAAAAGAAGAAAAAAAATAGTAGCCTAAATCCACACATAAAAGTTTCAGAAACAAGAAAAGGACAATATCTATGTTTTTCTCAGTATTTAGCAGTTAAAAAAGATTTTTTTCATTATAAATATTTTTCTATTCTGAGAAAAAAAAATCACCTTTTTTTGCGATGTTCATAAAATTATAACAAAATTCGCAAATAATATGTCATATGAATTGAAAAAACACTTCTTTATGATTTTGATATTATTGAAGCATTAAAGTCTTCTTTTTAAACAAACTTGGCTCGGTCTTAGGTTTTTTTTTCGAAACAGAAATAGATATGGCAACACATAAAACTTAAAATCGACCGAAAATCGAAAAATTCACCTTTTCTGAATAATTAAACAAATCAAAACATATTTACAGATATTCGCCATGGCTAAGAGAGTACACAAAATATCTGTTATAATGCAAAAAAAAACTTAATATAGCTAATTTCATGGTATAATATATCCTAAAAAATGATTTTTCTTTTAAATAACTTTAAATATCGTATTTATCATGTCAATATTATCATTGTCGTAGTTTTTCTATGCTAGCGGACATATTCAACTGAACTTATTCGGCTTTTCAGGTGACTCAATCCAGCTAAAAGTATAAAAATAAACGTAAAAAAGACAAAGACGACGTTTCTTTGCACGAAAGATATCCAAAATATGTTTTTTCTCTTCCATCGCAGATATCTTTTTCTTCAATAGAGCACAAAAAATTAATTATATAACATAACACGTGAAATATTTATAAAAAAATCGTCTATTATCTTAAATTTTTCACGGAATAAGCTGTTTATTTTAACATACAGGATTTACTTATAACCAGAAAGAAGAAAAATTTTATACATAAAAGATAATGTAAAAAAAGCTTCTTAAAATGTGAGAATGAAAGAATAAAAATCAATAAAATTACAGATTACGCTATTTAAATAGAAAAAAAACGATATAATTTTATTAAAAAAGAACTAATACTATTAGAAATCATACTATAGTAGTTATAGAACTAAAAGTTTTTTTAATAACCAAATAAAAGGTTATGACAATAGAAGATGATATTTTTCGTTTTTTAAACATTTATACGTTTTTATACATTTTGTATCTCTTTTAATAAACTTGTCAATTTTTTGTTATAATGTATAAACATATAAACTTTATCTATTTTACCAGCTTTTTTCTATATGTGCAAAAGAAAAAAAAATTCTTAAAAAAATAATAATTTCTTAACAAAAGAATCTTAAACAAAGAATTGCACAATATAACTCTCAAATATAATTTTATTATCACTTTTTTTTATAAATACTCTAACGGTATAAAAATATTTATGCGAAAAAGATTATAAAGAATAAACAATGAGAAGTTCTTTAAAGTTAGAAAATCCAGTATAATTTATATTATAGACATGTATATATTATTGATAATTATGTCAATCTAAAGATTTTTTTGGAGATTCATTAATTGATAGATTTAAAATCCAAATTAAATAGATCGAATATTATATACTAAAGCATCTATAAATGAAATCTGAAGAGTATTTTCATTTAAAAATTATAAAACCATATTATACCAATTAAATACAAATATTTTGTCTTATTATGGGTTAAAAAGTAACATTTTTTTTGTCATTCTCCTCGTATACTAATTTGATTAAAATATACAATTATTTGATTTTATATATAGACAGAGTATGAATTTGCATTACGAAACATTTTTCTGTTTTTATTTATCAAAACAGATTTTATGCATCGCGTAATACTCGAATATCTCAATATAAAGATAATATATTCTTTAATAGCAAAAAATATCCAAAAAGGCGCAAAAAATTTACATTTTCAAAGAAATGAACATAAAATGTGCAAAATTTTTAAATACAAATTATAAAAAAGAAAGCAATAAGAATTAATTATACTTTTACAGCAAAATAGACAAATAAAAATGGTAAGATATTAATAAAATTATGGATAAGAGCACGTAAAAAGTATATAATCAAGAAAAAAACAATAAATGATGGAATAGTTACCATAAAAACCAATAAAAAACATAGAAAATAAAGACATAGTTACAATGAAGCCGTATTTACATGATCTCGATCGCATAAGAATATAGTATTTTGTATTCAAAGATACCAACTTGTAGATTTACTAATCCATCATATTGATTATATAGGATAAACTCAAAATAAAATATGGCGAAGATATATAGTGCTTTGTTCATTTTATGAATATATTCCATATTTTAATAAAATAACGCGATATTTAAAAACTAAAGAAAAATATAAAACGTAAAAAAATAAAATTTAGTGAAATATAGAGAAAAATCATGGTAAAAACAGAATTACATTTATCCTTGTATCTAGAAAAAGTATAAAAAATGTACGATAATCATTAATGTTCAGTAGTATTCCTCGATATATAAAAGAAACCGGCTGAAGAATATCCACCAGGATTTGAAAAACCAAAAAATATAACGATTCATTTATTTAATTCGTTTAAAGCAGAGATAATATAATTTTTTTTATAAGAATTGCACCTTTTAGAGAAAAATAAATATATAAAACCTATTCTAGCATTAGGAGATTTATGGATAATATCATTTAAAGAAACAATATGTACTTTATTATAAAAAATTAAAAAAATAAAGATTATTATCTATAAAATAGAGCAAAAACAGTATTTATTATATAGATTAAACGTATTATAGAAGCTTAATATTATTAAAATATAGGATTCAAGCTTGAATAAATAGTTAGCAAATAAACATCACAAATCCTTTTATTTCGAATGAAAAACGTATAACATAAAATAAAACAGCAAATCTTGATTTATAATATCAAATAAATAATATTTAGAGTTTGATATTTACAATGTATATTTTATTCGACCCACGTCTAAAATAATTATAAAATATAAATCTTCGGAGTATACCATAATTCTTGAATAAAATTCTATAAATATGAAAATTTCACTATAATATTCCAGTGACACAGTAAATGTATGACAATTCAATAATTTATGTGGATAAAACCATGAATTTTTGAATCTAGAAATGTAAAATTTATGTTCACATTTGAATGGCTAACTATTAAATTTTAGAAAATGAAAGATAATTAAATTAATAAAGCTTCATTTATAAAAAAAAGAGGACCGAATGCACATAAAATAGTTTTAAAATATAATAATAAATTTTCTAGTTTTCATCAATTTGTACAAAAAACCAAGATATTTATTTATATTTACACATAGAAATGAATTCTAAAATAACATTCGATTTTTGATTTTATTTATATAAAAACAGGAACAGTATACAAATTCAGCAATAAAAATAGTTATATCGATTAAAATGGTAAAAACAATCTTTTACCAACAATAGATCAAAATAATATTTAATGTACATTTTAGACATATTAAACAGTTCATTAATACAGCATGTATAAAAATTTATGATTTAACATGTAAAGAGGTTTCTCTAGAAATATAGATCCGATTTTTTTGTTTTTTAAAAGATAGATAACAACCTTTTATGCATACGAATATACACAGTCTTTTAAATAACAAGATAGAATCTATAAGGCGTACATAGTCAAACATACGAAGATTCGTTTGAAATAGTTAAAAATACAATAATCTATTTAGTAATATTCAAACTTTTTTATTAAGAAAAAAAATAGGAGTTAGATACTATTATACAATTAAATATAAATTTTGAGATAGTTGTACATGTAAATCGAAATAAATTATTTTTGACAACGAAAAAAAAACTTATTTATTCTGGCTTGACTTAGAAAGCGATTTATAAAGAAATAAAACACGATCAGCATAACAGGAAAAAAACATTATCTTTTCGATGTTTTTTTACAATACGATACAATAGATAAACTTTTTTTATTATTCATGGATTTAAAAAAAAAAGCTTCGATATTTAGCAAAAAAAAAACCCTTATATACATTTTGTATAAAACTACGAGATTATTTATGTTTCAATATTTCTTTAAACCAAAGATATGTATTTTTTGAAACAAATAGAATAGAATTTCACATCACGAATTGATATAAGCTTTTGATGTATAAGATACACACTCGTATTTACTTTTGTAAACATTTTATTCTATTAGCAATAAAAATAAAAAACATCATATATACTACAATTTAAATAATAAAAATTATATAAAATCCAGATTTTTAGCTGCCAAGAAAAGACGAAAAACGTAAATAATGCTTTTTCGATATAATATTATAATTTTTGAAAATTTAAAGAAATTTTAAGCAAAAGAGTGGTTGAATCTTGCAATTAAATGACTTATTTATGTTATATTTATGCGATCTGGCATAGATTTGGATGTTTTTTTTATTTGAAAATAAGTGAAAAAGGCTATTGAGTTTGTAAAATATGTCAACGATTTTTATTTTATTCACTAAAATTATAGATATTTAAAGAAAATTAAATGATTAATGAACATATGAGTCAGTAATATATATAAATCGTAATAAAAGATTGCAAAAAACCGACATAAACATGTGATAAATATAATAATAGATTATTATATACAAATTAAATATTTTTTGTTAATAAATACCTAAATCCAATGGAATGTAATTTATATTTACTTTGCACTGCGTATTTTTTATAAATGTTCATTATTTTTGTATTATTATTTATTTTTTAAACATGAAAAATATAAAATATGGCTAGTTACTATTTTATCATATAGATAATACATTATAAATAAATTTAATATGGCAAAAAACAGAAAATGAATCTACTTAAATATATAGATAATCAGAAAAAATGTCATTTCAATCATTTACATTAGACAATGTATTTAACTAACACTGTATTCTAAAATGTACATTTTTTCTTTATCCTAGCTGAACTTTTTAGCACCTTTTGAATTTTTTTAGCAGTATTTAGTGAAAAATGTATAATTTATGATCACGAACCTATATTAGGTAATCTGCGGCAGTTCAATCCAATAAAAAATCTTTTTTCTTTTAGCTTCTTACAGAATAAGCACCTTTTATAGCTGCTTGGGCGACTATATATATCAAATAGCATAACAATCTTGGAATAGCTTTGCAAAAATACCTTTCTTCAGATTAGAAATCATAAAATTTGACGTTTTTAAAACTTTAGCAGACAGATTGAATCTCAAAATCTTACCTAATTTACTGAAATATATTATCTAAGAGTGTGTATAGTTTACATAAATTCCTATATTCAGTAATTATTCTATCTCAATGTTATAAGATATCGATCAAGTTAGTATTTTAGATGATTAGAATTACAAAAAAATTTCTTATAATTGAAAAAAAAAGAAGAAAAAACAACTATCTTGTTTTACCAGAATAAATAAAAGCTAAACCTATTGTGTAAATCATAAAAATTACTGAGTTTAGTATTATCCACCTTTTTTTCGTATATAGGAAACATACTTAAAAAAATCCTATTTAAAAGACATCAAAGTCAATTAAATGATATCAAAATCTTTTTTATAATTGAATATTTTAATAAGATATAAAAATATATTCAATATTTTATGTAATTGATCATTAAAAGAAAAAAAAATAATAGGACCCTTAAACTTTCTACTAAAATCCCAAATCAAAATAAATCAAGCATAATCTATATTGATTTAATATTCAAAACATATTTTTTCGATTTGGTGTATATGATAGTTATTATCACACAAAAAACCACTAAAATAAAGAAAAAAAATAGTCGACTAAATCCACACATAAAAGTTTCAGAAACAAGAAAAAATAAAATATATGATTTTCTGCGTTTTTTGCGTTTCTATAAGATAATCAGCATACGGAAAACTTAATTTTATTATAAGAAAAAATATCCCTTTTTTTGTGATATATATAAATTAATAAAAAAATCGCAGATAATGAGAAATATAAGATAGTATGAATGTGTTTGTTAGCTTATCTAAATATGATCAGCAAGTAAAAATTGGTTTTTTTACCAAACAGGCCTTGGCTCTAGGTTTTTTTTAAGACAGAAAAAATATGGCAACACATAAAAACTTGAATTGACCAAAAAATCAATAAATTCACCTGATCTGAATAACAAAACAAATGTACAAATATTCGCTATGTCTAGTAGAATTTATAAATATCCATTATAAGGCAAAAAATCTTGAATATAACCAAGTTGGTTATGGCTATATATCCACAAAAAGATGATTTTTATATATTCCAACTATAGATAATGTATTTATCATGTCATAAATTATCATTGTAGGATTTCTTTCTATGCTAGCAGACATATTTATCACCCCTTATTCGGCTATTCAGCGACATAATTCAGCTAAAAGTTGTATAATTTTGTTTAAAATACAATTTTTATTTCTTTTTGCCACAAAAAAGATCCATAATATGGTTTTTCTCTTCTCGCTGCAGACATATTATATTTAAAATAGGATAGAAAATCGATAATATACATGTCACACGAAATATTTATAATAAAATTGAATATTATCATAAAAAAGCTGTTTTTTTTAGAATAAAGGTATATTATTTACAATCAGAAAATCTAAAAACCGTCTATAAAAATAAAAAAAAACCAAAGATTGGCAGCAATATGAGAATTAAGCCACAAAAATTAAAGCAAATAACAATTTATATAAAGTAAAATAAGACAATCAAACATAAATTTCTATCAGAGACGTAATTTTTATAACAATATTCTTATATTAGTGCATTAAACCATAAATATTTACTAAAAATAATAATATCCGGTGTCGAAAAAAGAAAAATATATCTTTTGTATTTTCAATCTATTTATATGTTACTTCAAAATTTCATTTTATTATAAGATAAATCCAATAAATTTTATATTATTAATTACTAAACACTAAAACTATTTCGATTTGACCAGTATATTTATATATATATATATGAAAAATAAAATAAAAACTTAAAAAGATAATAATTTCTTAACAAGGAGAATCTTAAAGAAAAAATAAATAGGAAATAGATAAGTATATTATAAAAAACATAAAAATAGTCATATTATTGCTTTTTTAATAAATAATCTTAACAATATAAAAAATTTATGGTTTTAAATATTATAAAGAACAATTAATTAGAAGATCTTACTAAGCCAGAAAATCTAGTTTGATACATATTATAGACTTATATATGTATTATTATAAAAATTTGAGCAATATTAACAATTTTATGGTGATTTATAAATTTATAGATTCTGAATGAAAATTTAAACTAAATTAGAAGAATATTTTATTATAAATAATTAATAAAAAAGTACAATTTGCCGTAAAAAAATGGATAAAAAATGTTCTTCTTTGCAGTTATTCTTTCTCATAATCCAATTATAATTAAAAATCGAATGATTTGATAACAGCATTTGGTATCCAGGAGTTCTAATTTTAAATAAAAAAACGATACTTCAGCATAAAATTTTATTAAAGAGTTGTTTACTTAAATTGCGTAATTTTCGAATATTTCAATCCAAAGATAATATATTCAATTATAACAAAAAAACCTTAACAAGATGAATCTATTTTTTGTTTTTAATACACTGAAACAAGCATCATATAAAATTTTAAAAGAATATAAAGGAGAAAAAAAAGTATTTATATAGCTATTACAAGAATAAAGTAAATTATTAACTACTTTGTGGATTAAACGATCGTAAAAAGTAAAGAATCAAAAAAACTATAAAAATGATAGTATAGTTACCATTGAAAAAGATAAAAACATGAAAATATCCTATAAATACAAGCATTATCTCTATTAAGTTTAATTTTTATATTCTTAATTGCATAAGAATATATAGACATTAACTTTCAGATTTTAATGTTATCATAGAGATGATTAAGAAGATAAACTAAAATAGAAAATATATAAAAGGATATACAGTGCTTTGTTTTTTTTTTCGAATATATGTCATATTTTCAGGAAAAAACGCATAATTAAAAACAAATGTAATAGAATATCAATTCTATAGAAAAAATTTCGGTAAAATAGAGAGAAATACCATGGTAAAATTTTTTATTATTATTTTCTTATCTAGAAAAAGGGGTAAATACGAACAATGATGATTTTGATCAGTTGTGTTTCATTATATTCAAAAGAAACCTGTTGAGAATATAACACAGGTTTATAAAAACTAAAAAATTACACGATTCATATATTTCTATTCATCAATTCTAGTAAATATATAATTTTTTTATAAGAATCGCGCTTTATTACAAAAAATAAATAAATGAAAGAAAGAAAGATATTCTAGTATTAGCAGTGATATTTATAATAAATTATAGTTTCATACAAAGTAACAATATTTAATCTTTATATGAATTCTTATTAAAAATTCAAAAATCAAGATATTATATGTAAAATATAGCAAAACAAATATTGATTATATAAGATTGAACTACTTATAGAAGCGAAAGATAATTAATATATTAAGATTCAAATTTACATATATACTTAGCAAATAATTATCACAAATACTTTTATATCCAACGAAAAACGTAAAACATGAAAACAAAACAGCTAATGTTGATAAAGAAAATCAAATAATCATTTAATTTGCAGTGTATATTTAATTTATTTCCTTGTCTATAATTATTATAAAATTTTAACTTTCGATTAAATCAGGCAAAAAAAAATATTATAAAAAAAGTCCAAATGATTTTATTTAACCCATGTCTATAATCATTGTAAAATTTGAACCTTCAGACAAAATCCATCTAAATAAAATTTCAAAAATAAAATTATTTAACCCACATCAAAAATCATTATAAAATATAAATCTTCGGAATATATCATAATTCGGGAATAGTAATCCAATAATATGAAAATTCCACCATAATATCTTTGTGAAACAGTCAATGTATACCAATCCAAAATTTTCGTCCTTTTTGTGCATAAAACCATCAATTTTCAAATCTAGAAATATAAATTATATGTTCACATGTGAAAATATATATATTAGATTTTTATAAAATAGAAGATAATAAAATTGAAAAAAATGGACCAAATACACATAAAATTGTTTCAAAATTTAATAATCTTTATACTTTATCGATTTTCAAAAAACACATTAAATTTATTCATTTATCTTAACAAATAAAATAAAACCAAAAATGGTTTTTGGTATTTGATTTTATTTGAATAAAACAGAAAAAGTATACAAAATTTATCATAATGTAATAGTAATATCGATTTGAGAATATATATAAAAACAGTATATTACACATTTCAATTCAAAATAATATAGTATAATATCATAAAATTGTACATATATAAGAGGTTTCGCTAGAAATCATTACTGTTTGATGTTATTTAAATGACGAAAAAAACTATTACGCATATCAATAAAATCAATCTTAAAAAATACAGAGATAGATTCTAAAAAGGTATATATAGTAAAAAAAATCGTTTTTAAATAGTTAAACATATTAAAATTTATTGCTTGATATTCAAACTAGCTATAAGAAAGAAAATAGAAATGAAGATATTATTATGCAATTTAATATATCATGAATATTTAAACATATAATTCGAACAAAATTATCTATACAAATGCAAAAAAACCTTCATTTAGTCTGACAAGACTTAGAAAGCGATTTATAAAGAAATAAAACACAGTTAAAAAATAGGGAAAAAAGTATTGCATTTTCGATGTTTAACTCTGAATACGATACAGAAGATAAGTTTTTATTGTTACTGTTCATGGATTTTAAAAAAGAAAAACAAGAAAAACTTCAAATTATAGCAGAAGGAATTGCAAAAAAAACCTTTTTTATATTGTTTCATATAACTAATATGATTTTATACGGTTTTTTAAAACACAGATATGTGATTGTTATATTTCAATCGAATGGATTTAACATCACAA
Organism: Rhyacophila brunnea; assembly: GCF_057557595.1. Taxonomy (NCBI): domain Eukaryota; kingdom Metazoa; phylum Arthropoda; class Insecta; order Trichoptera; family Rhyacophilidae; genus Rhyacophila; species Rhyacophila brunnea. Next base: position 12,267 of record NW_028233039.1, read on the forward strand.
ATAGATGCCAACTTTTAATATATATACAAAGCATCAGAACTTATTTGTGTAAACTTATGTAAACAATTCATTATATTAAATCTAATATAGAAAATATCACAAATAAAACTACTTGAATCGTGTAAATTATATACAATCGGGATTTTATGTTGTCAAGAAAAAGACGAAAAAGGTGTTCATTACATTTTTAGAAAATATTTTAGAATATTTGGCTGTTGAAACAATCTTAAAATCGAAGTGTGATTATATCTTGCAATTATATCTTTTATTTATTTTTTATTTTGTAATCTAGCACAGATTTTGATGTTTTTTTCCATTACAAAAAAGTGATAAAAGGCTATTTATTTGTAAAAGACATCAATGCTTTTCATTTTATTCACTAAAACTGAAAGACTTTAGATGAAGATTAACTGATCATTGAAAACATGATAAGAAATAATATCATAAACGAGTGATAAATATAATAATAGAGTCGCCCCTACCCTAGAAGGGCGACTCTATTGTTGTGTTCATTGCATCGTAATTTAAAAAAGAGAAATCTATTAATTTTATAGAACCATCAACATAGATTATCATATATAAATTGTCGAAGATTTTGCTAAAAAATACACTTTTTACAAAAAAAATCAAGTATTTTTTGATTTTTGCACTTGATATCAGGGCAATATGTATATTATTTCCGTATGTATATTAACTTTTTAAACATGACAAATAAAAAAAAAGGCTAACTACTTTTTTATTATATGATAAATGCATAATAAATAAATGTTATAAGAAAAAAACAGAAAATTAAACGTATATGTAAACTAGCTATCATCAAAAAAATGCTAATTTATAATATTATATAATAAAGAAATAGTATTTAACAAACACTGTATTCTAAAATAGACATTTTTTCTTCATCATAGCTGAACTATTTTACAATTTATGATTAGTTTTAACACAATTTGATATTTTCCTTATTATAGTATATTTTACATTAGATGTTTTAATTTGCGCTAGTAAAATATTAAAAAAATCCTTTTTCTTTTAGCTATCTAACAGAATTAGCACCTCTTTATAGTTATTTGGGCGACTATATGTATCAAATAGCATATAACTCACCTGACTGGTAAATAGAAATACCTTTATCAATCTATAATTCATTAAATCCGTTGTTTGTTTAACTTTAGCAAGCAGATTTAAACTCAAAATATGCCTATTTACCGAAGTGTAACATCGATGAGTCTGAATAATGTACAAAAAATCTATATTTAGTTTTAATTTAATCTCAGTGTTATAAAAAAATCGAAAAATTTAGTATTTTAGATGATTAGGAATATAAAAAAAAATTAAAAAAAAGAAGAAAAAAAACATATTATTCATTATCTTAATAAATTTAAAAGCTTTCTATACATTTAACACATAAAAATTACCTATTATAGCATTATCCACTTTTTATTTCCGTACATAAGAAACATGCCTAAAATATAATATAAATGTACATCGAAGTCAATAAAATCGAAAAAAGACATTTAAATCATAGATTACTGTTTTTATAAGATATAAATATATGTTAAATAGAATTTATAATTGATTTTGCAAAAAAGAAAAAAATAATAGGACCCTTAAACTTTTTACTGAATTCTCAAATAAAAATGAAATAAATTTAATATGTATGTCATTGTTTGTCAAACCAATTATATAATTTTTTTTATTGTAGTAAAGATAATTATACATAGAAAAGGCACTAAAAAGAGACAAAAAAATAGTAGCCTAAATCCACACATAAAAGTTTCAGAAACAAGAAAAGGACAATATCTATGTTTTTCTCAGTATTTAGCAGTTAAAAAAGATTTTTTTCATTATAAATATTTTTCTATTCTGAGAAAAAAAAAAATCACCTTTTTTGCGATGTTCATAAAATTATAACAAAATTCGCAAATAATATGTCATATGAATTGAAAAAAACACTTCTTTATGATTTTGATATTATTGAAGCATTAAAGTCTTCTTTTTTAAACAAACTTGGCTCGGTCTTAGGTTTTTTTTTCGAAACAGAAATAGATATGGCAACACATAAAACTTAAAATCGACCGAAAATCGAAAAATTCACCTTTTCTGAATAATTAAACAAATCAAAACATATTTACAGATATTCGCCATGGCTAAGAGAGTACACAAAATATCTGTTATAATGCAAAAAAAAAACTTAATATAGCTAATTTCATGGTATAATATATCCTAAAAAATGATTTTTCTTTTAAATAACTTTAAATATCGTATTTATCATGTCAATATTATCATTGTCGTAGTTTTTCTATGCTAGCGGACTTATTCAACTGAACTTATTCGGCTTTTCAGGTGACTCAATCCAGCTAAAAGTATAAAAATAAACGTAAAAAAGACAAAGACGACGTTTCTTTGCACGAAAGATTTCCAAAATATGTTTTTTCTCTTCCATCGCAGATATCTTTTTCTTCAATAGAGCACAAAAAATTAATTATATAACATAACACGTGAAATATTTATAAAAAAATCGTCTATTATCTTAAATTTTTCACGGAATAAGCTGTTTATTTTAACATACAGGATTTACTTATAACCAGAAAGAAGAAAAATTTTATACATAAAAGATAATGTAAAAAAAGCTTCTTAAAATGTGAGAATGAAAGAATAAAAATCAATAAAATTACAGATTACGCTATTTAAAATAGAAAAAAACGATATAATTTTATTAAAAAAGAACTAATACTATTAGAAATCATACTATAGTAGTTATAGAACTAAAAGTTTTTTTAATAACCAAATAAAAGGTTATGACAATAGAAGATGATATTTTTCGTTTTTTAAACATTTATACGTTTTTATACATTTTGTATCTCTTTAATAAACTTGTCAATTTTTTGTTATAAATGTATAAACATATAAACTTTATCTATTTTACCAGCTTTTTTCTATATGTGCAAAAGAAAAAAAAATTCTAAAAAAATAATAATTCTTAACAAAAGAATCTTAAACAAGAATTGCACAATATAACTCTCAAATATAATTTTATTATCACTTTTTTTTATAAATACTCTAACGGTATAAAAATATTTATGCGAAAAAGATTATAAAGAATAAACAATGAGAAGTTCTTTAAAGTTAGAAAAATCCAGTATAATTTATATTATAGACATGTATATATTATTGATAATTATGTCAATCTAAAGATTTTTTTGGAGATTCATTAATTGATAGATTTAAAATCCAAATTAAATAGATCGAATATTATATACTAAAGCATCTATAAATGAAATCTGAAGAGTATTTTCATTTAAAAATTATAAAACCATATTATACCAATTAAATACAAATATTTTGTCTTATTATGGGTTAAAAAGTAACATTTTTTTTTGTCATTCTCCTCGTATACTAATTTGATTAAAATATACAATTATTTGATTTTATATATAGACAGAGTATGAATTTGCATTACGAAAACATTTTTCTGTTTTTATTTATCAAAACCAGATTTTATGCATCGCGTAATACTCGAATATCTCAATATAAAGATAATATATTCTTTAATAGCAAAAAATATCCAAAAAGGCGCAAAAAATTTACATTTTCAAAGAAATGAACATAAAATGTGCAAAATTTTTAAATACAAATTATAAAAAAGAAAGCAATAAGAATTAATTATACTTTTACAGCAAAATAGACAAATAAAAATGGTAAGATATTAATAAAATTATGGATAAGAGCACGTAAAAAGTATATAATCAAGAAAAAAAACAATTAAATGATGGAATAGTTACCATAAAAACCAATAAAAAACATAGAAAATAAAGACATAGTTACAATGAAGCCGTATTTACATGATCTCGATCGCATAAGAATATAGTATTTTGTATTCAAAGATACAACTTGTAGATTTACTAATCCATCATATTGATTATATAGGATAAACTCAAAATAAAATATGGCGAAGATATATAGTGCTTTGTTCATTTTATGAATATATTCCATATTTTAATAAAAATAACGCGATATTTAAAAACTAAAGAAAAATATAAAACGTAAAAAAATAAAATTTAGTGAAATATAGAGAAAAATCATGGTAAAAACAGAATTAACATTAATCCTTGTATCTAGAAAAAGTATAAAAAATGTACGATAATCATTAATGTTCAGTAGTATTCCTCGATATATAAAAGAAACCGGCTGAAGAATATCCACCAGGATTTGAAAAACCAAAAATATAACGATTCATTTATTTAATTCGTTTAAAGCAGAGATAATATAATTTTTTTTATAAGAATTGCACTTTTAGAGAAAAATAAATATATAAAACCTATTCTAGCATTAGGAGATTTATGGATAATATCATTTAAAGAAACAATATGTACTTTATTATAAAAAATTAAAAAAATAAAGATTATTATCTATAAAATAGAGCAAAACAGTATTTATTATATAGATTAAACGTATTATAGAAGCTTAATATTATTAAAATATAGGATTCAAGCTTGATAAATAGTTAGCAAATAAACATCACAAATCCTTTATTTCGAATGAAAAAACGTATAACATAAAAATAAAACAGCAAATCTTGATTTATAATATCAAATAAATAATATTTAGAGTTTGATATTTACAATGTATATTTTATTCGACCCACGTCTAAATAATTATAAAATATAATCTTCGGAGTATACCATAATTCTTGAATAAAATTCTATAAATATGAAAATTTCACTATAATATTCCAGTGACACAGTAAATGTATGACAATTCAATAATTTATGTGGATAAAACCATGAATTTTTGAATCTAGAAATGTAAAATTTATGTCACATTTGAATGGCTAACTATTAAATTTTTAGAAAATGAAAGATAATTAAATTAATAAAGCTTCATTTATAAAAAAAGAGGACCGAATGCACATAAAATAGTTTTAAAATATAATAATAAATTTCTAGTTTTCATCAATTTGTACAAAAAACCAAGATATTTATTTATATTACACATAGAAATGAATTCTAAAATAACATTCGATTTTTGATTTTATTTATATAAAACAGAACAGTATACAAATTCAGCAATAAAAATAGTTATATCGATTAAAAATGGTAAAAACAATCTTTTACCAACAATAGATCAAAATAATATTTAATGTACATTTTAGACATATTAAACAGTTCATTAATACAGCATGTATAAAAATTTATGATTTAACATGTAAAGAGGTTTCTCTAGAAATATAGATCCGATTTTTTTGTTTTTTAAAAGATAGATAACAACCTTTTATGCATACGAATATACACAGTCTTTTAAAATAACAAGATAGAATCTATAAGGCGTACATAGTCAAACATACGAAGATTCGTTTGAAATAGTTAAAAATACAATAATCTATTTAGTAATATTCAAACTTTTTTATTAAGAAAAAAAAATAGGAGTTAGATACTATTATACAATTAAATATAAATTTTGAGATAGTTGTACATGTAAATCGAAATAAATTATTTTGACAACGAAAAAAAAAACTTATTTATTCTGGCTTGACTTAGAAAGCGATTTATAAAGAAATAAAACACGATCAGCATAACAGGAAAAAAACATTATCTTTTCGATGTTTTTTACAATACGATACAATAGATAAACTTTTTTTATTATTCATGGATTTAAAAAAAAAAGCTTCGATATTTAGCAAAAAAAAAAACCTTTATATACATTTGTATTAAAACTACGAGATTATTTATGTTTCAATATTTCTTTAAACCAAAGATATGTATTTTTTGAAACAAATAGAATAGAATTTCACATCACGAATTGATATAAGCTTTTGATGTATAAGATACACACTCGTATTTACTTTGTAAACATTTTATTCTATTAGCAATAAAAATAAAAAACATCATATATACTACAATTTAAATAATAAAAATTATATAAAATCCAGATTTTTAGCTGCCAAGAAAAGACGAAAAACGTAAATAATGCTTTTTCGATATAATATTATAATTTTTGAAAATTTAAAGAAATTTTAAGCAAAAGAGTGGTTGAATCTTGCAATTAAATGACTTATTTATGTTATATTTATGCGATCTGGCATAGATTTGGATGTTTTTTTTTATTTGAAAATAAGTGAAAAAGGCTATTGAGTTTGTAAAATATGTCAACGATTTTTATTTTATTCACTAAAATTATAGATATTTAAAGAAAATTAAATGATTAATGAACATATGAGTCAGTAATATATATAAATCGTAATAAAAGATTGCAAAAAACCGACATAAACATGTGATAAATATAATAATAGATTATTATATACAAATTATAATATTTTTTGTTAATAAATACCTAAATCCAATGGAATGTAATTTATATTTACTTTGCACTGCGTATTTTTTATAAATGTTCATTATTTTTGTATTATTATTTATTTTTTAAACATGAAAAATATAAAAATATGGCTAGTTACTATTTTATCATATAGATAATACATTATAAATAAATTTAATATGGCAAAAAAACAGAAAATGAATCTACTTAAATATATAGATAATCAGAAAAAATGTCATTTCAATCATTTACATTAGACAATGTATTTAACTAACACTGTATTCTAAAATGTACATTTTTTCTTTATCCTAGCTGAACTTTTTAGCACCTTTTGAATTTTTTTAGCAGTATTATAGTGAAAAATGTATAATTTATGATCACGAAACCTATATTAGGTAATCTGCGGCAGTTCAATCAATAAAAAATCTTTTTTCTTTTAGCTTCTTACAGAATAAGCACCTTTTATAGCTGCTTGGCGGACTATATATATCAAATAGCATAACAATCTTGGAATAGCTTTGCAAAAATACCTTTCTTCAGATTAGAAATCATAAAATTTGACGTTTTTAAAACTTTAGCAGACAGATTGAATCTCAAAATCATACCTAATTTACTGAAATATATTATCTAAGAGTGTGTATAGTTTACATAAATTCCTATATTCAGTAATTATTCTATCTCAATGTTATAAGATATACGATCAGTTAGTATTTTAGATGATTAGAATTACAAAAAAATTTCTTATAATTGAAAAAAAAAGAAGAAAAAACAACTATCTTGTTTTACCAGAATAAATAAAAGCTAAACCTATTGTGTAAATCATAAAAATTACTGAGTTTAGTATTATCCACCTTTTTTTCGTATATAGGAAACATACTTAAAAAATCCTATTTAAAAGACATCAAAGTCAATTAAATGATATCAAAATCTTTTTTTATAATTGAATATTTTAATAAGATATAAAAATATATTCCAATATTTTATGTAATTGATCATTAAAAGAAAAAAAAATAATAGGACCCTTAAACTTTCTACTAAAATCCCAAATCAAAATAAATCAAGCATAATCTATATTGATTTAATATTCAAAACATATTTTTTCGATTTGGTGTATATGATAGTTATTATCACACAAAAAACCCACTAAAATAAAGAAAAAAAATAGTCGACTAAATCACACATAAAAGTTTCAGAAACAAGAAAAAAATAAAATATATGATTTTCTGCGTTTTTTGCGTTTCTATAAGATAATCAGCTTACGGAAAACTTAATTTTATTATAAGAAAAAATATCCCTTTTTTTGTGATATATATAAATTAATAAAAAAATCGCAGATAATGAGAAATATAAGATAGTATGAATGTGTTTGTTAGCTTATCTAAATATGATCAGCAAGTAAAAATTGGTTTTTTTACCAAACAGGCCTTGGCTCTAGGTTTTTTTTAAGACAGAAAAAAATATGGCAACACATAAAACTTGGAATTGACCAAAAAATCAATAAATTCACCTGATCTGAATAACAAAACAAATGTACAAATATTCGCTATGTCTAGTAGAATTTATAAATATCCATTATAAGGCAAAAAATCTTGAATATAACCAAGTTGGTTATGGCTATATATCCACAAAAAGATGATTTTTATATATTCCAACTATAGATAATGTATTTATCATGTCATAAATTATCATTGTAGGATTTCTTTCTATGCTAGCAGACATATTTATCACCCCTTATTCGGCTATTCAGCGACATAATTCAGCTAAAAGTTGTATAATTTTGTTTAAAATACAATTTTTATTTCTTTTTGCCACAAAAAAGATCCATAATATGGTTTTTCTCATTCTCGCTGCAGACATATTATATTTAAAATAGGATAGAAAATCGATAATATAACATGTCACACGAAATATTTATAATAAAATTGAATATTATCATAAAAAAGCTGTTTTTTTTAGAATAAAGGTATATTATTTACAATCAGAAAATCTAAAAACCGTCTATAAAAATAAAAAAAAAACCAAAAGATTGGCAGCAATATGAGAATTAAGCCACAAAAATTAAAGCAAATAACAATTTATATAAAGTAAAATAAGACAATCAAACATAAATTTCTATCAGAGACGTAATTTTTATAACAATATTCTTATATTAGTGCATTAAACCATAAATATTTACTAAAAATAATAATATCCGGTGTCGAAAAAAGAAAAATATATCTTTTGTATTTTCAATCTATTTATATGTTACTTCAAAATTTCATTTTATTATAAGATAAATCCAATAAATTTTATATTATTAATTACTAAACACTAAAACTATTTCGATTTGACCAGTATATTTATATATATATATATGAAAAATAAAATAAAAACTTAAAAAGATAATAATTTCTTAACAAGAGAATCTTAAAGAAAAAATAAATAGGAAATAGATAAGTATATTATAAAAAACATAAAAATAGTCATATTATTGCTTTTTTAATAAATAATCTTAACAATATAAAAAATTTATGGTTTTAAATATTATAAAGAACAATTAATTAGAAGATCTTACTAAGCCAGAAAATCTAGTTTGATACATATTATAGACTTATATATGTATTATTATAAAAATTTGAGCCAATATTAACAATTTTATGGTGATTTATAAATTTATAGATTCTGAATGAAAATTTAAACTAAATTAGAAGAATATTTTATTATAAATAATTAATAAAAAAGTACAATTTGCCGTAAAAAAATGGATAAAAAATGTTCTTCTTTGCAGTTATTCTTTCTCATAATCCAATTATAATTAAAAATCGAATGATTTGATAACAGCATTTGGTATCCAGGAGTTCTAATTTTAAATAAAAAAACGATACTTCAGCATAAAATTTTATTAAAGAGTTGTTTACTTAAATTGCGTAATTTTCGAATATTTCAATCCAAAGATAATATATTCAATTATAACAAAAAAACCTTAACAAGATGAATCTATTTTTTGTTTTTAATACACTGAAACAAGCATCATATAAAATTTTAAAAGAATATAAAGGAGAAAAAAAAAGTATTTATATAGCTATTACAAGAATAAAGTAAATTATTAACTACTTTGTGGATTAAACGATCGTAAAAAGTAAAGAATCAAAAAAACTATAAAAATGATAGTATAGTTACCATTGAAAAAGATAAAAACATGAAAATATCCTATAAATACAAGCATTATCTCTATTAAGTTTAATTTTTATATTCTTAATTGCATAAGAATATATAGACATTAACTTTCAGATTTTAATGTTATCATAGAGATGATTAAGAAGATAAACTAAAATAGAAAATATATAAAAGGATATACAGTGCTTTGTTTTTTTTCGAATATATGTCATATTTTCAGGAAAAAACGCATAATTAAAAACAAATGTAATAGAATATCAATTCTATAGAAAAAATTTCGGTAAAATAGAGAGAAATACCATGGTAAAATTTTTTATTATTATTTTCTTATCTAGAAAAAGGGGTAAATACGAACAATGATGATTTTTGATCAGTTGTGTTTCATTATATTCAAAAGAAACCTGTTGAGAATATAACACAGGTTTATAAAAACTAAAAAATTACACGATTCATATATTTCTATTCATCAATTCTAGTAAATATATAATTTTTTTATAAGAATCGCGCTTTATTACAAAAAATAAATAAATGAAAGAAAGAAAGATATTCTAGTATTAGCAGTGATATTTATAATAAATTATAGTTTCATACAAAGTAACAATATTTAATCTTTATATGAATTCTTATTAAAAATTCAAAAATCAAGAATATTATATGTAAAATATAGCAAAACAAATATTGATTATATAAGATTGAACTACTTATAGAAGCGAAAGATAATTAATATATTAAGATTCAAATTTACATATATACTTAGCAAATAATTATCACAAATACTTTTATATCCAACGAAAAACGTAAAACATGAAAACAAAACAGCTAATGTTGATAAAGAAAATCAAATAATCATTTAATTTGCAGTGTATATTTAATTTATTTCCTTGTCTATAATTATTATAAAATTTTAACTTTCGATTAAATCAGGCAAAAAAAAATATTATAAAAAAAAGTCCAAAATGATTTTATTTAACCCATGTCTATAATCATTGTAAAATTTGAACCTTCAGACAAAATCCATCTAAATAAAATTTCAAAAATAAAATTATTTAACCCACATCAAAAATCATTATAAAATATAAATCTTCGGAATATATCATAATTCGGGAATAGTAATCCAATAATATGAAAATTCCACCATAATATCTTTGTGAAACAGTCAATGTATACCAATCCAAAATTTTCGTCCTTTTTGTGCATAAAACCATCAATTTTCAAATCTAGAAATATAAATTATATGTTCACATGTGAAAATATATATATTAGATTTTTATAAAATAGAAGATAATAAAATTGAAAAAAATGGACCAAATACACATAAAATTGTTTCAAAATTTAATAATCTTTATACTTTTATCGATTTTCAAAAAACACATTAAATTTATTCATTTATCTTAACAAATAAAATAAAACCAAAAATGGTTTTTGGTATTTGATTTTATTTGAATAAAACAGAAAAAGTATACAAAATTTATCATAATGTAATAGTAATATCGATTTGAGAATATATATAAAAACAGTATATTACACATTTCAATTCAAAATAATATAGTATAATATCATAAAATTGTACATATATAAGAGGTTTCGCTAGAAATCATTACTGTTTGATGTTATTTAAATGACGAAAAAAACTATTACGCATATCAATAAAATCAATCTTAAAAAATACAGAGATAGATTCTAAAAAGGTATATATAGTATAAAAAAATCGTTTTTAAATAGTTAAACATATTAAAATTTATTGCTTGATATTCAAACTAGCTATAAGAAAGAAAATAGAAATGAAGAATATTATTATGCAATTTAATATATCATGAAATATTTAAACATATAATTCGAACAAAATTATCTATACAAATGCAAAAAAACCTTCATTTAGTCTGACAAGACTTAGAAAGCGATTTATAAAGAAATAAAACACAGTTAAAAAATAGGGAAAAAAGTATTGCATTTTCGATGTTTAACTCTGAATACGATACAGAAGATAAGTTTTTATTGTTACTGTTCATGGATTTTAAAAAAGAAAAACTTCAAATTATAGCAGAAGGAATTGCAAAAAAAACCTTTTTTATATTGTTTCATATAACTAATATGATTTTATACGGTTTTTTAAAACACAGATATGTGATTGTTATATTTCAATCGAATGGATTTAACATCACAAATAGATGCCAACTTTTAATATATATACAAAGCATCAGAACTTATTTGTGTAAACTTATGTAAACAATTCATTATATTAAATCTAATATAGAAAATATCACAAATAAAACTACTTGAATCGTGTAAATTATATACAATCGGGATTTTATGTTGTCAAGAAAAGACGAAAAAGGTGTTCATTACATTTTTAGAAAATATTTTAGAATATTTGGCTGTTGAAACAATCTTAAAATCGAAGTGTGATTATATCTTGCAATTATATCTTTTATTTATGTTTTATTTTGTAATCTAGCACAGATTTTGATGTTTTTTTCCATTACAAAAAAGTGATAAAAGGCTATTTATTTGTAAAAGACATCAATGGCTTTTCATTTTATTCACTAAAACTGAAAGACTTTAGATGAAGATTAACTGATCATTGAAAACATGATAAGAAATAATATCATAAACGAGTGATAAATATAATAATAGAGTCGCCCCTACCCTAGAAGGGCGACTCTATTGTTGTGTTCATTGCATCGTAATTTAAAAAAGAGAAATCTATTAATTTTATAGAACCATCAAACATAGATTATCATATATAAATTGTCGAAGATTTTGCTAAAAAATACACTTTTTACAAAAAAATCAAGTATTTTTTGATTTTGCACTTGATATCAGGGCAATATGTATATTATTTCCGTATGTATATTAACTTTTTAAACATGACAAATAAAAAAAAAGGCTAACTACTTTTTTATTATATGATAAATGCATAATAAATAAATGTTATAAGAAAAAAACAGAAAATTAAACGTATATGTAACTAGCTATCATCAAAAAAATGCTAATTTATAATATTATATAATAAAGAAATAGTATTTAACAAACACTGTATTCTAAAATAGACATTTTTTCTTCATCATAGCTGAACTATTTTACAATTTATGATTAGTTTTAACACAATTTGATATTTTCCTTATTATAGTATATTTTACATTAGATGTTTTAATTTGCGCTAGTAAAATATTAAAAAAATCCTTTTTCTTTTAGCTATCTAACAGAATTAGCACCTCTTTATAGTTATTTGGGCGACTATATGTATCAAATAGCATATAACTCACCTGACTGGTAAATAGAAATACCTTTATCAATCTATAATTCATTAAATCCGTTGTTTGTTTAACTTTAGCAAGCAGATTTAAACTCAAAAATATGCCTATTTACCGAAGTGTAACATCGATGAGTCTGAATAATGTACAAAAAATTCTATATTTAGTTTTAATTTAATCTCAGTGTTATAAAAATCGAAAAATTTAGTATTTTAGATGATTAGGAATATAAAAAAAAATTTAAAAAAAAGAAGAAAAAAACATTATTATTCATTATCTTAATAAATTTAAAAGCTTTCTATAACATTTAACACATAAAAATTACCTATTATAGCATTATCCACTTTTTATTTCCGTACATAAGAAACATGCCTAAAATATAATATAAATGTACATCGAAGTCAATAAAATCGAAAAAAGACATTTAAATCATAGATTACTGTTTTTATAAGATATAAATATATGTTAAATAGAATTTATAATTGATTTTGCAAAAAAGAAAAAAATAATAGGACCCTTAAACTTTTTACTGAATTCTCAAATAAAAATGAAATAAATTTAATATGTATGTCATTGTTTGTCAAACCAATTATATAATTTTTTTTATTGTAGTAAAGATAATTATACATAGAAAAGGCACTAAAAAGAAGAAAAAAAATAGTAGCCTAAATCCACACATAAAAGTTTCAGAAACAAGAAAAGGACAATATCTATGTTTTTCTCAGTATTTAGCAGTTAAAAAAGATTTTTTTCATTATAAATATTTTTCTATTCTGAGAAAAAAAAAATCACCTTTTTATGCGATGTTCATAAAATTATAACAAAATTCGCAAATAATATGTCATATGAATTGAAAAAAACACTTCTTTATGATTTTGATATTATTGAAGCATTAAAGTCTTCTTTTTTAAACAAACTTGGCTCGGTCTTAGGTTTTTTTTTCGAAACAGAAATAGATATGGCAACACATAAAACTTAAAATCGACCGAAAATCGAAAAATTCACCTTTTCTGAATAATTAAACAAATCAAAACATATTTACAGATATTCGCCATGGCTAAGAGAGTACACAAAATATCTGTTATAATGCAAAAAAAAACTTAATATAGCTAATTTCATGGTATAATATATCCTAAAAAATGATTTTTCTTTTAAATAACTTTAAATATCGTATTTATCATGTCAATATTATCATTGTCGTAGTTTTTCTATGCTAGCGGACATATTCAACTGAACTTATTCGGCTTTTCAGGTGACTCAATCCAGCTAAAAGTATAAAAATAACGTAAAAAAGACAAAGACGACGTTTCTTTGCACGAAAGATATCCAAAATATGTTTTTTCTCTTCCATCGCAGATATCTTTTTCTTCAATAGAGCACAAAAAATTAATTATATAACATAACACGTGAAATATTTATAAAAAAATCGTCTATTATCTTAAATTTTTCACGGAATAAGCTGTTTATTTTAACATACAGGATTTACTTATAACCAGAAAGAAGAAAAATTTTATACATAAAGATAATGTAAAAAAAGCTTCTTAAAATGTGAGAATGAAAGAATAAAAATCAATAAAATTACAGATTACGCTATTAAAATAGAAAAAAAACGATATAATTTTATTAAAAAAGAACTAATACTATTAGAAATCATACTATAGTAGTTATAGAACTAAAAGTTTTTTTAATAACCAAATAAAAGGTTATGACAATAGAAGATGATATTTTTCGTTTTTTAAACATTTATACGTTTTTATACATTTTGTATCTCTTTTAATAAACTTGTCAATTTTTTGTTATAAATGTATAAACATATAAACTTTATCTATTTTACCAGCTTTTTTCTATATGTGCAAAAGAAAAAAAAATTCTTAAAAAAATAATAATTTCTTAACAAAAGAATCTTAAACAAAGAATTGCACAATATAACTCTCAAATATAATTTTATTATCACTTTTTTTTATAAATACTCTAACGGTATAAAAATATTTATGCGAAAAAGATTATAAAGAATAAACAATGAGAAGTTCTTTAAAGTTAGAAAATCCAGTATAATTTATATTATAGACATGTATATATTATTGATAATTATGTCAATCTAAAGATTTTTTTGGAGATTCATTAATTGATAGATTTAAAATCCAAATTAAATAGATCGAATATTATATACTAAAGCATCTATAAATGAAATCTGAAGAGTATTTTCATTTAAAAATTATAAAACCATATTATACCAATTAAATACAAATATTTTGTCTTATTATGGGTTAAAAAGTAACATTTTTTTTGTCATTCTCCTCGTATACTAATTTGATTAAAATATACAATTATTTGATTTTATATATAGACAGAGTATGAATTTGCATTACGAAAACATTTTTCTGTTTTTATTATCAAAACAGATTTTATGCATCGCGTAATACTCGAATATCTCAATATAAAGATAATATATTCTTTAATAGCAAAAAATATCCAAAAAGGCGCAAAAAATTTACATTTTCAAAGAAATGAACATAAAATGTGCAAAATTTTAAATACAAATTATAAAAAAGAAAGCAATAAGAATTAATTATACTTTTACAGCAAAATAGACAAATAAAAATGGTAAGATATTAATAAAATTATGGATAAGAGCACGTAAAAAGTATATAATCAAGAAAAAAACAATAAATGATGGAATAGTTACCATAAAAACCATTAAAAAACATAGAAAATAAAGACATAGTTACAATGAAGCCGTATTTACATGATCTCGATCGCATAAGAATATAGTATTTTGTATTCAAAGATACCAACTTGTAGATTTACTAATCCATCATATTGATTATATAGGATAAACTCAAAATAAAATATGGCGAAGATATATAGTGCTTTGTTCATTTTATGAATATATTCCATATTTTAATAAAAATAACGCGATATTTAAAAACTAAAGAAAAATATAAAACGTAAAAAAATAAAATTTAGTGAAATATAGAGAAAAATCATGGTAAAAACAGAATTACATTTATCCTTGTATCTAGAAAAAGTATAAAAAATGTACGATAATCATTAATGTTCAGTAGTATTCCTCGATATATAAAAGAAACCGGCTGAAGAATATCCACCAGGATTTGAAAAACCAAAAAATATAACGATTCATTTATTTAATTCGTTTTAAAGCAGAGATAATATAATTTTTTTTATAAGAATTGCACCTTTTAGAGAAAAATAAATATATAAAACCCTATTCTAGCATTAGGAGAATTTATGGATAATATCATTTAAAGAAACAATATGTACTTTATTATAAAAAATTAAAAAAATAAAGATTATTATCTATAAAATAGAGCAAAACAGTATTTATTATATAGATTAAACGTATTATAGAAGCTTAATATTATTAAAATATAGGATTCAAGCTTGAATAAATAGTTAGCAAATAAACATCACAAATCCTTTTATTCGAATGAAAAACGTATAACATAAAAATAAAACAGCAAATCTTGATTTATAATATCAAATAAATAATATTTAGAGTTTGATATTTACAATGTATATTTTATTCGACCCACGTCTAAAATAATTATAAAATATAAATCTTCGGAGTATACCATAATTCTTGAATAAAATTCTATAAATATGAAAATTTCACTATAATATTCCAGTGACACAGTAAATGTATGACAATTCAATAATTTATGTGGATAAAACCATGAATTTTTGAATCTAGAAATGTAAAATTTATGTTCACATTTGAATGGCTAACTATTAAATTTTTAGAAAATGAAAGATAATTAAATTAATAAAGCTTCATTTATAAAAAAAAGAGGACCGAATGCACATAAAATAGTTTTAAAATATAATAATAAATTTTCTAGTTTTCATCAATTTGTACAAAAAACCAAGATATTTATTTATATTTACACATAGAAATGAATTCTAAAATAACATTCGATTTTTGATTTTATTTATATAAAAACAGGAACAGTATACAAATTCAGCAATAAAAATAGTTATATCGATTAAAAATGGTAAAAACAATCTTTTACCAACAATAGATCAAAATAATATTTAATGTACATTTTAGACATATTAAACAGTTCATTAATACAGCATGTATAAAAATTTATGATTTAACATGTAAAGAGGTTTCTCTAGAAATATAGATCCGATTTTTTTGTTTTTTAAAAGATAGATAACAACCTTTTATGCATACGAATATACACAGTCTTTTAAAATAACAAGATAGAATCTATAAGGCGTACATAGTCAAACATACGAAGATTCGTTTGAAATAGTTAAAAATACAATAATCTATTTAGTAATATTCAAACTTTTTTATTAAGAAAAAAAATAGGAGTTAGATACTATTATACAATTAAATATAAATTTTGAGATAGTTGTACATGTAAATCGAAATAAATTATTTTTGACAACGAAAAAAAAACTTATTTATTCTGGCTTGACTTAGAAAGCGATTTATAAAGAAATAAAACACGATCAGCATAACAGGAAAAAAACATTATCTTTTCGATGTTTTTTTACAATACGATACAATAGATAAACTTTTTTTATTATTCATGGATTTAAAAAAAAAAGCTTCGATATTTAGCAAAAAAAAAACCCTTTATATACATTTTGTATAAAACTACGAGATTATTTATGTTTCAATATTTCTTTAAACCAAAGATATGTATTTTTTGAAACAAATAGAATAGAATTTCACATCACGAATTGATATAAGCTTTTGATGTATAAGATACACACTCGTATTTACTTTTGTAAACATTTTATTCTATTAGCAATAAAAATAAAAAACATCATATATACTACAATTTAAATAATAAAAATTATATAAAATCCAGATTTTTAGCTGCCAAGAAAAGACGAAAAACGTAAATAATGCTTTTTCGATATAATATTATAATTTTTGAAAATTTAAAGAAATTTTAAGCAAAAGAGTGGTTGAATCTTGCAATTAAATGACTTATTTATGTTATATTTATGCGATCTGGCATAGATTTTGGATGTTTTTTTTATTTGAAAATAAGTGAAAAAGGCTATTGAGTTTGTAAAATATGTCAACGATTTTTATTTTATTCACTAAAATTATAGATATTTAAAGAAAATTAAATGATTAATGAACATATGAGTCAGTAATATATATAAATCGTAATAAAAGATTGCAAAAAACCGACATAAACATGTGATAAATATAATAATAGATTATTATATACAAATTATAATATTTTTTGTTAATAAATACCTAAATCCAATGGAATGTAATTTATATTTACTTTGCACTGCGTATTTTTTATAAATGTTCATTATTTTTGTATTATTATTTATTTTTTAAACATGAAAAATATAAAAATATGGCTAGTTACTATTTTATCATATAGATAATACATTATAAATAAATTTAATATGGCAAAAAACAGAAAATGAATCTACTTAAATATATAGATAATCAGAAAAAATGTCATTTCAATCATTTACATTAGACAATGTATTTAACTAACACTGTATTCTAAAATGTACATTTTTTCTTTATCCTAGCTGAACTTTTTAGCACCTTTTGAATTTTTTTAGCAGTATTTAGTGAAAAATGTATAATTTATGATCACGAAACCTATATTAGGTAATCTGCGGCAGTTCAATCCAATAAAAAATCTTTTTTCTTTAGCTTCTTACAGAATAAGCACCTTTTATAGCTGCTTGGGCGACTATATATATCAAATAGCATAACAATCTTGGAATAGCTTTGCAAAAATACCTTTCTTCAGATTAGAAATCATAAAATTTGACGTTTTTAAAACTTTAGCAGACAGATTGAATCTCAAAATCATACCTAATTTACTGAAATATATTATCTAAGAGTGTGTATAGTTTACATAAATTCCTATATTCAGTAATTATTCTATCTCAATGTTATAAGATATCGATCAAGTTAGTATTTTAGATGATTAGAATTACAAAAAAATTTCTTATAATTGAAAAAAAAAGAAGAAAAAACAACTATCTTGTTTTACCAGAATAAATAAAAGCTAAACCTATTGTGTAAATCATAAAAATTACTGAGTTTAGTATTATCCACCTTTTTTTCGTATATAGGAAACATACTTAAAAAATCCTATTTAAAAGACATCAAAGTCAATTAAATGATATCAAAATCTTTTTTTATAATTGAATATTTTAATAAGATATAAAAATATATTCAATATTTTATGTAATTGATCATTAAAGAAAAAAAATAATAGGACCCTTAAACTTTCTACTAAAATCCCAAATCAAAATAAATCAAGCATAATCTATATTGATTTAATATTCAAAACATATTTTTTCGATTTGGTGTATATGATGATAGTTATTATCACACAAAAAACCCACTAAAATAAAGAAAAAAAATAGTCGACTAAATCCACACATAAAAGTTTCAGAAACAAGAAAAAAATAAAATATATGATTTTCTGCGTTTTTTGCGTTTCTATAAGATAATCAGCATACGGAAAACTTAATTTTATTATAAGAAAAAATATCCCTTTTTTGTGATATATATAAATTAATAAAAAAATCGCAGATAATGAGAAATATAAGATAGTATGAATGTGTTTTGTTAGCTTATCTAAATATGATCAGCAAGTAAAAATTGGTTTTTTTACCAAACAGGCCTTGGCTCTAGGTTTTTTTTAAGACAGAAAAAAATATGGCAACACATAAAACTTGGAATTGACCAAAAAATCAATAAATTCACCTGATCTGAATAACAAAACAAATGTACAAATATTCGCTATGTCTAGTAGAATTTATAAATAATCCATTATAAGGCAAAAAATCTTGAATATAACCAAGTTGGTTATGGCTTATATATCCACAAAAAGATGATTTTTTATATATTCCAACTATAGATAATGTATTTATCATGTCATAAATTATCATTGTAGGATTTCTTTCTATGCTAGCAGACATATTTATCACCCCTTATTCGGCTATTCAGCGACATAATTC
>NW_028233040.1:0-31806 GCF_057557595.1 Rhyacophila brunnea
CCGCGAGCCCGAGAACAGACTCGCGACCATTCGCCCGCTTTGAAACGACAGACAGATCGGTGGGCGGCGCAACCGCCCACCCCTGAACCCCCTCGCTAGGGCGGCGGCTGCGAAAAATTGAAAAATATCGAGAGATCGAAGCAAAAATGCCGGTGCAATTCGTGACTAAAATCGCCGATCTAGACGAACGTCATCTCTGAGAGCGGCGTTCGCACATCGGTACTGCGGCACCCGTCTCGCTCTCGCCGTATACAATCCGCGAGCCGTTCGAGTCGTTTCACTCTAGCGCATCGTACAGATAGATAGCAAGCAGAATATACGCCGCGATATAATATAATATAATTTAATATTATATTTCATTCTACTATTCAATCAATCGAATAACGCAAAGATGGCAGATACAGCAGCACCCGTCACCGCTTCGCCGGTGCCCTCTACCCCCGCGAAGAAATCGGCAGCAGGCAAAGCCGCGAAGAAGCCCAAGGTCAAGCCGACGCATCCCAAGACCTCTGAGATGGTCAACAGCGCCATCAAAGAGCTGAAAGAGCGCGCCGGATCCTCCCTGCAGGCGATCAAAAAATACATCTCGGCCAACTACAAGGTGGACGCCGACAAGCTGGCGCCATTCATCAAGAAATACCTGAAGGGTGCCGTCGAATCCGGCGCCCTAGTGCAGACCAAAGGCAAGGGGGCCTCCGGTTCGTTCAAACTGGAAGCCGGCAAGGCCAAATCTGCGGGCGGCTCCGCCTCTGGCAAGAAGCCCGCCGCGAAGAAATCGCGCCCTGCCTCATCCAAGGAGAAGAAGGGCGCCGCGGCCGGCGGAGGCAAGTCTTCGGCCGCAGCCGCAAAGAAGAAGCCCGCGACCGCCATGAGAAAGTCGTCGGCTCCTCTCGAAACCGCGGCCAGATCGGCCGCAGCCGCCAAGAAAGCCGCCTCCCCCAAGAAGGCCGCCCCCGCCGCCAAGAAGGCCGCCAAGCCCAAGACCCCCACCAAGGCGAAGAAGTCAGCCAAGCCGCCCACCAAGAAGCCGAAGGCGCCTAAGCCCAAGAAGGCCGCTGCGAAGAAGCCCGCCGCGAAGAAAGCCGCTGCGAAGAAGTAAGAAGCCGCGATCGAATCTAATCTAATCATCACGATGACGATGATGCGACGACGGCAGCCCGGGAAGGGGGGTATCTCGGGTGGATGACGACGACGACAATAGACGAGATGAATGAGGATAGAGATGGAGATGAATAATACGCGCTCGCTCGCATTTTATTGAAACAAAAGCCCTTTTCAGGGCTACCAACACAATTCAGGTGTCGACTGATATCGAACACGTAGATACGTCGTTATTTCTTTATTCAATTCGTATAGGTACTCCATACGTAAATTGCATAATATTATTACATTGTCTTATGTCAAGACGAATACTCACTCACCTAGCTAAAATTTAAAATTAACACTAAATTCATTTTTTTTTTTTTTTTTTTGATTTGGTTAGGTTTGATTTGACTGAGTTAGGTTTGATTTGATTAAGTTAGGTTTGATGTGAACAGGTTAGGTTTGATTTGATCAGGTTAGGTTTGATTTGATTAGGTTAGGTTTAATTTGATTAAGTTAGGTTTGATTTGATTAGGTTAGGTTTGATTTGATTAGGTTAGGTTTGTTTTGGTTAGGTTAGGTTTGATTTGATTTGATTAGGTTAGGTTTGATTTGACTGAGTTAGGTTTGATTTGATTAAGTTAGGTTTGATGTGAACAGGTTAGGTTTGATTTGATCAGGTTAGGTTTGATTTGATTAGGTTAGGTTTAATTTGATTAAGTTAGGTTTGATTTGATTAGGTTAGGTTTGATGTGAACAGGTTAGGTTTGATTTGATCAGGTTAGGTTTGATTTGATTAGGTTAGGTTTAATTTGATTAAGTTAGGTTTGATTTGATTAAGTTAGGTTTGATGTGAACAGGTTAGGTTTGATTTGATCAGGTTAGGTTTGATTTGATTAGGTTAGGTTTAATTTGATTAAGTTAGGTTTGATTTGATTAAGTTAGGTTTGATGTGAACAGGTTAGGTTTGATTTGATCAGGTTAGGTTTGATTTGATTAGGTTAGGTTTAATTTGATTAAGTTAGGTTTGATTTGATTAAGTTAGGTTTGATGTGAACAGGTTAGGTTTGATTTGATCAGGTTAGGTTTGATTTGATTAGGTTAGGTTTGATTTGATCAGGTTAGGTTTGATTTGATTAGGTTACGTTTGTTTTGGTTAGGTTAGGTTTGATTTGATTAGGTTAGGTTAGGTTAGGTTAGGTTTGATTTGATTAAGTTAGGTTTGATTTGATTAGGTTAGGTTTGATTTGGTTAGGTTAGGTTTACCTAACCTAACCAAATCAAACCTAACCTAACCTAATAACCTAACCTAACCTAACCAAATCAAACCTAACCTAACCTAATAACCTAACCTAACCAAATCAAACCTAACCTAATCAAATCAAACCTAACTTAATCAAATCAAACCTAACTCAATCAAATCAAACCTAACCTAATCAAATCAAACCTAACCCAATCAAATCAAACCTAACCTGATCAAATCAAACCTAACCTAATAACCTAACCTAACCTAACCTAACCAAATCAAACCTAACCTAATCAAATCAAATCAAACCTAACTCAATCAAATCAAACCTAACCTAATCAAATCAAACCTAACCTAATAACCTAACCTAACCTAACCAAATCAAACCTAACTTAATCAAATCAAACCTAACCTAATCAAATCAAACCTAACCTAATAACCTAACCTAACCTAACCTAACCAAATCAAACCTAACCTAATCAAATCAAACCTAACTTAATCAAATCAAACCTAAGCTAATCAAATCAAACCTAACCTGACCAAATCAAACCTAACCTAATCAAATCAAACCTAACTCAATCAAATCAAACCTAACCTAATCAAATCAAACCTAACCTAATAACCTAACCTAACCAAATCAAACCTAATGACGATACCCCAGTCCTGGAATAGTCTCAAAGGTACTTCATCTTCAACCGGTCCTGCCCTCGGACCGATTAAGAACCTTCGTTTGGCTAGCTCGGTCCTATTCGGGGAGAGGGTGATCAACTAATGTTCTTGATTGACACTTTTGGAATACACTTAATCAATATTATTTAACTTTATATTATTTAGAATCACCACCTTAGTAATAGGTTGGTGTCTAGGCTATTAATTATCCGATTGACTTTCAAATCGAATTTATTTTCGTAAATATTTACATAAACGTCAAAGACAGCTGACTATCTGTCACTTTCCTTAGTATCAGATGTTTTTCGTAAAATGTTTCGTTGATTATTTTCAAAATAAAATTAATTGACAAATTTGTTTGCAAAGTTAATTGACAGATCTAAAGAACAATTCTTATTTGTAAATTAGGAAAGCAACCGAGTCCTTAGACTTACATTATCAGAATTTCCATTTTCGAAATTCCTTCATTTAACTTTTACAAAAGTAGGTACTTAAATTGGTACCCTTTTTATTACGATTCGAAATATTAATTGTAATATTATTAATACTTTGAAAACCCTAAGTCGGTTTTTTAAAATGGATATCGAAATTTTCAAAATTTATCAAAATTACAGTGTTCGATGGTTATTTATTGACATTATTAATCAATTAAAATATTATTAGTATAATTGTCTTAATCGTGTGTTTAGATTATATTTAATAGTGGCGACGAATACATTACCAAATCTAACCTAACTTAATCAAATCAAATCTAACCTGTCAAAATCAAACCTAACCTAAGCAAATCAAACATATTTTCAGTTCAGAAACGTATAAAATAAATTGTATTTCACCTCCACCCTTCTATGCACACACCACTGCATGCATTATTACTGCGATACTATACGAATGCAAACGGATCGAACGAAATAGACATGGTGGCCCTGAAAAGGGCCGTTTGTATGCGAGTAGATAGATATATTCACATAATAATAGTTAAGCGGGCATAGCATTAAAACCAACCCACTCATCCATCATTATATTGTAGTAGTCAGTCTGTATTGTATCAAGACGAGATGGTATCGTATCGTATTGGCCAGCTTAGCCGCCGAAACCGTACAGGGTGCGACCCTGTCTCTTCAGGGCGTACACGACGTCCATGGCGGTGACGGTCTTCCTCTTCGCGTGCTCCGTGTAGGTGACGGCGTCCCTGATGACGTTCTCGAGGAACACCTTCAGGACTCCTCGGGTCTCTTCGTAAATCAAGCCAGATATGCGCTTGACTCCGCCGCGACGTGCCAGACGACGGATCGCAGGCTTCGTGATGCCCTGGATGTTATCGCGAAGAACCTTCCTGTGACGCTTGGCGCCACCTTTTCCCAATCCCTTTCCTCCTTTACCGCGACCGGTCATCTTGTATGCGTGTCAAAAAGTGGATGATGTCAAAAATCGAAACGATGCGATGCGATGCGCTCACTGCGGCCGCCAGACGAATTATGAATCTTTTAATTTTCTGACGTCTCTTTTTATAGACGCGCGTATGCGACGTCTCGCTCCCTCTTCCTTGCGAATTCAAGGCGCGGGCGAGTGCGTCTCGCTCTGGCGCGCCGCGGCGCAACCACGCCCAGTGCTGCGCATTTCGCGCAAAGCGAGTGCGCAATAAAGATAACGGCTATTAATAATAATTGCGGAATAGAATAAAAAAGGATATTTAAAAAAAAAATGAACTTTCAGGCAATATTTCGACCTCAAAACGATACGCCGACGAAAGTGATCACCCCCCACTGTTCCGCCGAAGGCGACCGCGTCGACCAATCGCAGCGAGCGGATCTCTCTATATAAGTCACCGAGTAGGCTCGCGCGCGCACTCCTCGTTGAACGCTCGTTTCAGAACCTACTACTTTGAAGAAGAAGAAGAAAAAGACATGGCTCGTACCAAGCAGACTGCCCGAAAATCCACCGGCGGAAAAGCTCCCCGCAAACAGCTCGCCACGAAGGCCGCGAGGAAAAGCGCGCCGGCCACAGGAGGCGTGAAGAAGCCCCATCGTTACAGGCCCGGTACGGTCGCTCTCCGTGAGATCCGTCGCTATCAGAAGAGCACTGAGCTCCTCATCCGCAAGCTGCCCTTCCAGCGACTGGTGCGCGAGATCGCTCAAGATTTCAAGACCGATCTGCGCTTCCAGAGCTCCGCCGTCATGGCGCTGCAGGAGGCCAGCGAGGCGTACCTCGTCGGTCTATTCGAGGACACGAACCTTTGCGCCATCCACGCCAAACGCGTCACCATCATGCCCAAGGATATCCAGCTGGCGAGACGAATCCGCGGCGAACGCGCTTAAAAATTAAAAAAAATAATAATATTTATCATACCCATCTATCTATCTATCACAAAAGGCCCTTTTCAGGGCCGCAAATTTTTTGACATTCGAATGTTTACGCATCCGTGAGCGATCGATCGGTCGTTATGTGCCTGTAATAATAGTAGTATATTATTATACTACCTACTTGGCTATCTATTTTCCAAGTAAGTATAATATAATATCATTCTGCGTGTTTCCACTATTTTTGGATAAATAGTTTTGTAAGTAATTTTGCGTCTGTTGTAATTGTTCAATTGAACAGTCGATATTAAATAAAATATACTTAGGTGCCATGCCACCTAATAATATAATATAATATAATAACGCAACGCGTGCGAGGTGAGATTCATCAAATAATATCTACCCTCATAATATTAATTAAACAGCCTCTTATCATATCTTACATAGATGCTCCTCACCTATATAAATAGGTACATATATCACAATCATTATCCTACAAAACTATTTAAACTACTGAAACCGCCAATCTTAACAAACAAGAGATCGACGCATCTCTATCTCCTCATGAATTACTACGAAATTATATACCTACTTTTTATTTTAGATGTATTTTCAAATATTGAATTTGCAGAACATTTATTGTAACATGGACAGTACTCTCTGTATTGCGCTAATACCTATAATAATAACAATTTCAATAATGTCCTACTGTCGATGAATAATTAATTATTTCAATCAATTTTATAAGCAACACAATAACGAGCTCGACACGGATACGCTACCACTCGAATTTGAATAAAAATGGCGGCCCTGAAAAGGGCCTTTTGTACGACGATAGATGGATTAATATGCATGTAATCTTTATATTTTTTTTTTTTTTTTTACGCCTTCTTCTCAGTCTTCTTGGGCAAGAGCACCGCCTGGATGTTGGGCAGCACTCCTCCCTGGGCGATGGTGACGCCGGAGAGCAGCTTGTTCAGCTCCTCGTCGTTGCGGATGGCGAGCTGCAAATGACGAGGGATAATCCTGGTCTTCTTGTTGTCGCGGGCCGCGTTTCCCGCCAACTCGAGTACTTCGGCGGCGAGGTATTCCATGACGGCGGCCAGGTACACCGGCGCACCGGCACCCACCCTCTCGGCGTAGTTTCCCTTGCGCAGGAGCCTGTGTATGCGACCGACGGGGAACTGGAGTCCAGCGCGATTCGAACGAGACTTTGCCTTTCCCTTGACTTTACCGCCTTTTCCGCGACCAGACATGGCGAGACGGGGTAGTGTTGAAAATTAACTGTGCGAAAGAAGCGTCGACCTGAATCGACGGACGGTCCTTTGTGAAGTTTGTTAGAATTTTTTTTCCACGCGGTATTGCCGTGCTGCGGTGCGCCCGCAGCGGGAGATGTGCGGCGCATCACGCGACTCGCAAAGCCGCGCGCCGTTCGCTCTACACAGTGATGGGAAGCGGTAAAAAAATGTTTTCGGCGCATTCTCACTCGAGCCACCGCCGCCGATTGACACCGCACACACCTACCTAATCTATCTATCGTTATCGTAATACCCGTCGCCGATCATCATGCCGCCCAAGACTAGCGGAAAGGCCGCCAAGAAATCCGGCAAAGCCCAGAAGAACATCTCCAAGGGAGACAAGAAGAAGACAAAGAGGAGGAGGAAGGAGAGTTACGCAATCTACATCTACAAGGTGCTCAAGCAGGTGCACCCCGACACCGGAATCTCCAGTAAGGCGATGAGCATCATGAACAGCTTCGTCAACGACATCTTCGAGAGGATCGCCGCCGAAGCGTCGCGCCTCGCCCACTACAACAAGCGCTCCACCATCACCAGCAGGGAGATCCAGACCGCCGTCAGGCTCCTTCTGCCCGGAGAGCTCGCCAAGCACGCCGTCAGCGAAGGAACAAAGGCAGTCACCAAATACACCAGCTCCAAGTGAAGTCGATGAAAATGAAGAAAGAAGAAAGAAGAAAGAAAAACAAAAACCCATCAGCAAAGGCCCTTTTAAGGGCCGCCAATATTTTCAAATCGAATTGATCGAATCGCATGTTTCGCTATCAATATTTATGCCAGGCAGGAAAAATAAATAAATAAATCGACTGACCGCCCACCTATTGTAATAATAATACGAATATTTGTTACAATAATTATCTTGTATCTACGCTTATAATTATTATTATATCACTATCCAACACACCGTATTATTATAAACTAGACTAGATAACTAACTGAGCCCGCCACGAAGGATGATATGATAGGAAAATAATAAGAATCGATGTATCTGTGAATAATTTTATTATTATTCAGTAATATACAACAATAAGTCATCATTATACTATTAATAATATTATCCATACATCTTAGGTGCATGGAATGCATGCGTGCGTGCGTGCGTGCGTGCATCTGAAAAAGAAAACATCACATTAGATTTAGGTACCTACATAACATGATATTACACATCTGTTTGTTATTTCATCGATCCTTCGATATGCGATCTGCGATACATAAATAATGCGAATCGGATAATTTTGCATTGTACGATAGATTATATGTTACATACGTACATGACACACGGATTCGGGAATAGGGAATAGGGAATAGTTTATTCCGAATCCCCGATCGATATCTTAGAGTGATCCTTCCAATGTCTTTATATTTGATTTCATATAGGTACTTGATAGTAACAAATAATGACATTTTTGTTGTCGGTTGTTGTTGATGATTATGGGTTGCTATGGTTTTCTACTCTCATATTTCTGTCGTATGTATGCTTCGCATCGGTCATATTAAACGCACCCATAATATTATATCATATTATCATATTTAATTAACTAACTAACTATTTATTTATTTACGATATTTCGCTTCACACTATCCATCCATCCATCTATCTATCTATCTATCGCGGGAGGGAGGGAGGCGCAGTGAGCGAGCGAGCGACCGATCGCGCCGTACCTATCGCAATCTATCGTTAGGTAACTAATTATTCGAATTGAACATTCTATTCTCGTGTCGTGCTTCCTTCTTCACCGTCGTGCACCGTGATACCGTGCACCATCGTCCGTCTGCTCGCCTGCTGCAGAACTTCGTGAACACCGCCGACTGCATCGAGCACCGCGGGGCCGCCGCCGTCGTCTTCGCCCGATACAGTAATGTTTGTATGCCGCGATCGTCTTGTGCTAACTCCGGCCGACTCGGGGGCGGATCGCGACGCCCGCGGGGGCGCCAGGGGCCCGCGGCCGATTGCAAACGCGAGAAGGTATATCGACGCGCCGGACGAAGGCTCGATCGTCGGAATCTGATAATTTTTAACGAATCTACGGCCATTTTCCCGACACGTTATGTGCGCGCGCGGACACAATTCCAATTTGAAACGCATCCCGCGAGCCCGAGAACAGACTCGCGACCATTCGCCCGCTTTGAAACGACAGACAGATCGGTGGGCGGCGCAACCGCCCACCCCTGAACCCCCTCGCTAGGGCGGCGGCTGCGAAAAATTGAAAAATATCGAGAGATCGAAGCAAAAATGCCGGTGCAATTCGTGACTAAAATCGCCGATCTAGACGAACGTCATCTCTGAGAGCGGCGTTCGCACATCGGTACTGCGGCACCCGTCTCGCTCTCGCCGTATACAATCCGCGAGCCGTTCGAGTCGTTTCACTCTAGCGCATCGTACAGATAGATAGCAAGCAGAATATACGCCGCGATATAATATAATATAATTTAATATTATATTTCATTCTACTATTCAATCAATCGAATAACGCAAAGATGGCAGATACAGCAGCACCCGTCACCGCTTCGCCGGTGCCCTCTACCCCCGCGAAGAAATCGGCAGCAGGCAAAGCCGCGAAGAAGCCCAAGGTCAAGCCGACGCATCCCAAGACCTCTGAGATGGTCAACAGCGCCATCAAAGAGCTGAAAGAGCGCGCCGGATCCTCCCTGCAGGCGATCAAAAAATACATCTCGGCCAACTACAAGGTGGACGCCGACAAGCTGGCGCCATTCATCAAGAAATACCTGAAGGGTGCCGTCGAATCCGGCGCCCTAGTGCAGACCAAAGGCAAGGGGGCCTCCGGTTCGTTCAAACTGGAAGCCGGCAAGGCCAAATCTGCGGGCGGCTCCGCCTCTGGCAAGAAGCCCGCCGCGAAGAAATCGCGCCCTGCCTCATCCAAGGAGAAGAAGGGCGCCGCGGCCGGCGGAGGCAAGTCTTCGGCCGCAGCCGCAAAGAAGAAGCCCGCGACCGCCATGAGAAAGTCGTCGGCTCCTCTCGAAACCGCGGCCAGATCGGCCGCAGCCGCCAAGAAAGCCGCCTCCCCCAAGAAGGCCGCCCCCGCCGCCAAGAAGGCCGCCAAGCCCAAGACCCCCACCAAGGCGAAGAAGTCAGCCAAGCCGCCCACCAAGAAGCCGAAGGCGCCTAAGCCCAAGAAGGCCGCTGCGAAGAAGCCCGCCGCGAAGAAAGCCGCTGCGAAGAAGTAAGAAGCCGCGATCGAATCTAATCTAATCATCACGATGACGATGATGCGACGACGGCAGCCCGGGAAGGGGGGTATCTCGGGTGGATGACGACGACGACAATAGACGAGATGAATGAGGATAGAGATGGAGATGAATAATACGCGCTCGCTCGCATTTTATTGAAACAAAAGCCCTTTTCAGGGCTACCAACACAATTCAGGTGTCGACTGATATCGAACACGTAGATACGTCGTTATTTCTTTATTCAATTCGTATAGGTACTCCATACGTAAATTGCATAATATTATTACATTGTCTTATGTCAAGACGAATACTCACTCACCTAGCTAAAATTTAAAATTAACACTAAATTCATTTTTTTTTTTTTTTTTTTGATTTGGTTAGGTTTGATTTGACTGAGTTAGGTTTGATTTGATTAAGTTAGGTTTGATGTGAACAGGTTAGGTTTGATTTGATCAGGTTAGGTTTGATTTGATTAGGTTAGGTTTAATTTGATTAAGTTAGGTTTGATTTGATTAGGTTAGGTTTGATTTGATTAGGTTAGGTTTGTTTTGGTTAGGTTAGGTTTGATTTGATTTGATTAGGTTAGGTTTGATTTGACTGAGTTAGGTTTGATTTGATTAAGTTAGGTTTGATGTGAACAGGTTAGGTTTGATTTGATCAGGTTAGGTTTGATTTGATTAGGTTAGGTTTAATTTGATTAAGTTAGGTTTGATTTGATTAGGTTAGGTTTGATGTGAACAGGTTAGGTTTGATTTGATCAGGTTAGGTTTGATTTGATTAGGTTAGGTTTAATTTGATTAAGTTAGGTTTGATTTGATTAAGTTAGGTTTGATGTGAACAGGTTAGGTTTGATTTGATCAGGTTAGGTTTGATTTGATTAGGTTAGGTTTAATTTGATTAAGTTAGGTTTGATTTGATTAAGTTAGGTTTGATGTGAACAGGTTAGGTTTGATTTGATCAGGTTAGGTTTGATTTGATTAGGTTAGGTTTAATTTGATTAAGTTAGGTTTGATTTGATTAAGTTAGGTTTGATGTGAACAGGTTAGGTTTGATTTGATCAGGTTAGGTTTGATTTGATTAGGTTAGGTTTGATTTGATCAGGTTAGGTTTGATTTGATTAGGTTACGTTTGTTTTGGTTAGGTTAGGTTTGATTTGATTAGGTTAGGTTAGGTTAGGTTAGGTTTGATTTGATTAAGTTAGGTTTGATTTGATTAGGTTAGGTTTGATTTGGTTAGGTTAGGTTTACCTAACCTAACCAAATCAAACCTAACCTAACCTAATAACCTAACCTAACCTAACCAAATCAAACCTAACCTAACCTAATAACCTAACCTAACCAAATCAAACCTAACCTAATCAAATCAAACCTAACTTAATCAAATCAAACCTAACTCAATCAAATCAAACCTAACCTAATCAAATCAAACCTAACCCAATCAAATCAAACCTAACCTGATCAAATCAAACCTAACCTAATAACCTAACCTAACCTAACCTAACCAAATCAAACCTAACCTAATCAAATCAAATCAAACCTAACTCAATCAAATCAAACCTAACCTAATCAAATCAAACCTAACCTAATAACCTAACCTAACCTAACCAAATCAAACCTAACTTAATCAAATCAAACCTAACCTAATCAAATCAAACCTAACCTAATAACCTAACCTAACCTAACCTAACCAAATCAAACCTAACCTAATCAAATCAAACCTAACTTAATCAAATCAAACCTAAGCTAATCAAATCAAACCTAACCTGACCAAATCAAACCTAACCTAATCAAATCAAACCTAACTCAATCAAATCAAACCTAACCTAATCAAATCAAACCTAACCTAATAACCTAACCTAACCAAATCAAACCTAATGACGATACCCCAGTCCTGGAATAGTCTCAAAGGTACTTCATCTTCAACCGGTCCTGCCCTCGGACCGATTAAGAACCTTCGTTTGGCTAGCTCGGTCCTATTCGGGGAGAGGGTGATCAACTAATGTTCTTGATTGACACTTTTGGAATACACTTAATCAATATTATTTAACTTTATATTATTTAGAATCACCACCTTAGTAATAGGTTGGTGTCTAGGCTATTAATTATCCGATTGACTTTCAAATCGAATTTATTTTCGTAAATATTTACATAAACGTCAAAGACAGCTGACTATCTGTCACTTTCCTTAGTATCAGATGTTTTTCGTAAAATGTTTCGTTGATTATTTTCAAAATAAAATTAATTGACAAATTTGTTTGCAAAGTTAATTGACAGATCTAAAGAACAATTCTTATTTGTAAATTAGGAAAGCAACCGAGTCCTTAGACTTACATTATCAGAATTTCCATTTTCGAAATTCCTTCATTTAACTTTTACAAAAGTAGGTACTTAAATTGGTACCCTTTTTATTACGATTCGAAATATTAATTGTAATATTATTAATACTTTGAAAACCCTAAGTCGGTTTTTTAAAATGGATA
Organism: Rhyacophila brunnea; assembly: GCF_057557595.1. Classification (NCBI taxonomy): domain Eukaryota; kingdom Metazoa; phylum Arthropoda; class Insecta; order Trichoptera; family Rhyacophilidae; genus Rhyacophila; species Rhyacophila brunnea. Next base: position 12,259 of record NW_028233040.1, read on the forward strand.
TCGAAATTTTCAAAATTTATCAAAATTACAGTGTTCGATGGTTATTTATTGACATTATTAATCAATTAAAATATTATTAGTATAATTGTCTTAATCGTGTGTTTAGATTATATTTAATAGTGGCGACGAATACATTACCAAATCTAACCTAACTTAATCAAATCAAATCTAACCTGTCAAAATCAAACCTAACCTAAGCAAATCAAACATATTTTCAGTTCAGAAACGTATAAAATAAATTGTATTTCACCTCCACCCTTCTATGCACACACCACTGCATGCATTATTACTGCGATACTATACGAATGCAAACGGATCGAACGAAATAGACATGGTGGCCCTGAAAAGGGCCGTTTGTATGCGAGTAGATAGATATATTCACATAATAATAGTTAAGCGGGCATAGCATTAAAACCAACCCACTCATCCATCATTATATTGTAGTAGTCAGTCTGTATTGTATCAAGACGAGATGGTATCGTATCGTATTGGCCAGCTTAGCCGCCGAAACCGTACAGGGTGCGACCCTGTCTCTTCAGGGCGTACACGACGTCCATGGCGGTGACGGTCTTCCTCTTCGCGTGCTCCGTGTAGGTGACGGCGTCCCTGATGACGTTCTCGAGGAACACCTTCAGGACTCCTCGGGTCTCTTCGTAAATCAAGCCAGATATGCGCTTGACTCCGCCGCGACGTGCCAGACGACGGATCGCAGGCTTCGTGATGCCCTGGATGTTATCGCGAAGAACCTTCCTGTGACGCTTGGCGCCACCTTTTCCCAATCCCTTTCCTCCTTTACCGCGACCGGTCATCTTGTATGCGTGTCAAAAAGTGGATGATGTCAAAAATCGAAACGATGCGATGCGATGCGCTCACTGCGGCCGCCAGACGAATTATGAATCTTTTAATTTTCTGACGTCTCTTTTTATAGACGCGCGTATGCGACGTCTCGCTCCCTCTTCCTTGCGAATTCAAGGCGCGGGCGAGTGCGTCTCGCTCTGGCGCGCCGCGGCGCAACCACGCCCAGTGCTGCGCATTTCGCGCAAAGCGAGTGCGCAATAAAGATAACGGCTATTAATAATAATTGCGGAATAGAATAAAAAAGGATATTTAAAAAAAAAATGAACTTTCAGGCAATATTTCGACCTCAAAACGATACGCCGACGAAAGTGATCACCCCCCACTGTTCCGCCGAAGGCGACCGCGTCGACCAATCGCAGCGAGCGGATCTCTCTATATAAGTCACCGAGTAGGCTCGCGCGCGCACTCCTCGTTGAACGCTCGTTTCAGAACCTACTACTTTGAAGAAGAAGAAGAAAAAGACATGGCTCGTACCAAGCAGACTGCCCGAAAATCCACCGGCGGAAAAGCTCCCCGCAAACAGCTCGCCACGAAGGCCGCGAGGAAAAGCGCGCCGGCCACAGGAGGCGTGAAGAAGCCCCATCGTTACAGGCCCGGTACGGTCGCTCTCCGTGAGATCCGTCGCTATCAGAAGAGCACTGAGCTCCTCATCCGCAAGCTGCCCTTCCAGCGACTGGTGCGCGAGATCGCTCAAGATTTCAAGACCGATCTGCGCTTCCAGAGCTCCGCCGTCATGGCGCTGCAGGAGGCCAGCGAGGCGTACCTCGTCGGTCTATTCGAGGACACGAACCTTTGCGCCATCCACGCCAAACGCGTCACCATCATGCCCAAGGATATCCAGCTGGCGAGACGAATCCGCGGCGAACGCGCTTAAAAATTAAAAAAAATAATAATATTTATCATACCCATCTATCTATCTATCACAAAAGGCCCTTTTCAGGGCCGCAAATTTTTTGACATTCGAATGTTTACGCATCCGTGAGCGATCGATCGGTCGTTATGTGCCTGTAATAATAGTAGTATATTATTATACTACCTACTTGGCTATCTATTTTCCAAGTAAGTATAATATAATATCATTCTGCGTGTTTCCACTATTTTTGGATAAATAGTTTTGTAAGTAATTTTGCGTCTGTTGTAATTGTTCAATTGAACAGTCGATATTAAATAAAATATACTTAGGTGCCATGCCACCTAATAATATAATATAATATAATAACGCAACGCGTGCGAGGTGAGATTCATCAAATAATATCTACCCTCATAATATTAATTAAACAGCCTCTTATCATATCTTACATAGATGCTCCTCACCTATATAAATAGGTACATATATCACAATCATTATCCTACAAAACTATTTAAACTACTGAAACCGCCAATCTTAACAAACAAGAGATCGACGCATCTCTATCTCCTCATGAATTACTACGAAATTATATACCTACTTTTTATTTTAGATGTATTTTCAAATATTGAATTTGCAGAACATTTATTGTAACATGGACAGTACTCTCTGTATTGCGCTAATACCTATAATAATAACAATTTCAATAATGTCCTACTGTCGATGAATAATTAATTATTTCAATCAATTTTATAAGCAACACAATAACGAGCTCGACACGGATACGCTACCACTCGAATTTGAATAAAAATGGCGGCCCTGAAAAGGGCCTTTTGTACGACGATAGATGGATTAATATGCATGTAATCTTTATATTTTTTTTTTTTTTTTTACGCCTTCTTCTCAGTCTTCTTGGGCAAGAGCACCGCCTGGATGTTGGGCAGCACTCCTCCCTGGGCGATGGTGACGCCGGAGAGCAGCTTGTTCAGCTCCTCGTCGTTGCGGATGGCGAGCTGCAAATGACGAGGGATAATCCTGGTCTTCTTGTTGTCGCGGGCCGCGTTTCCCGCCAACTCGAGTACTTCGGCGGCGAGGTATTCCATGACGGCGGCCAGGTACACCGGCGCACCGGCACCCACCCTCTCGGCGTAGTTTCCCTTGCGCAGGAGCCTGTGTATGCGACCGACGGGGAACTGGAGTCCAGCGCGATTCGAACGAGACTTTGCCTTTCCCTTGACTTTACCGCCTTTTCCGCGACCAGACATGGCGAGACGGGGTAGTGTTGAAAATTAACTGTGCGAAAGAAGCGTCGACCTGAATCGACGGACGGTCCTTTGTGAAGTTTGTTAGAATTTTTTTTCCACGCGGTATTGCCGTGCTGCGGTGCGCCCGCAGCGGGAGATGTGCGGCGCATCACGCGACTCGCAAAGCCGCGCGCCGTTCGCTCTACACAGTGATGGGAAGCGGTAAAAAAATGTTTTCGGCGCATTCTCACTCGAGCCACCGCCGCCGATTGACACCGCACACACCTACCTAATCTATCTATCGTTATCGTAATACCCGTCGCCGATCATCATGCCGCCCAAGACTAGCGGAAAGGCCGCCAAGAAATCCGGCAAAGCCCAGAAGAACATCTCCAAGGGAGACAAGAAGAAGACAAAGAGGAGGAGGAAGGAGAGTTACGCAATCTACATCTACAAGGTGCTCAAGCAGGTGCACCCCGACACCGGAATCTCCAGTAAGGCGATGAGCATCATGAACAGCTTCGTCAACGACATCTTCGAGAGGATCGCCGCCGAAGCGTCGCGCCTCGCCCACTACAACAAGCGCTCCACCATCACCAGCAGGGAGATCCAGACCGCCGTCAGGCTCCTTCTGCCCGGAGAGCTCGCCAAGCACGCCGTCAGCGAAGGAACAAAGGCAGTCACCAAATACACCAGCTCCAAGTGAAGTCGATGAAAATGAAGAAAGAAGAAAGAAGAAAGAAAAACAAAAACCCATCAGCAAAGGCCCTTTTAAGGGCCGCCAATATTTTCAAATCGAATTGATCGAATCGCATGTTTCGCTATCAATATTTATGCCAGGCAGGAAAAATAAATAAATAAATCGACTGACCGCCCACCTATTGTAATAATAATACGAATATTTGTTACAATAATTATCTTGTATCTACGCTTATAATTATTATTATATCACTATCCAACACACCGTATTATTATAAACTAGACTAGATAACTAACTGAGCCCGCCACGAAGGATGATATGATAGGAAAATAATAAGAATCGATGTATCTGTGAATAATTTTATTATTATTCAGTAATATACAACAATAAGTCATCATTATACTATTAATAATATTATCCATACATCTTAGGTGCATGGAATGCATGCGTGCGTGCGTGCGTGCGTGCATCTGAAAAAGAAAACATCACATTAGATTTAGGTACCTACATAACATGATATTACACATCTGTTTGTTATTTCATCGATCCTTCGATATGCGATCTGCGATACATAAATAATGCGAATCGGATAATTTTGCATTGTACGATAGATTATATGTTACATACGTACATGACACACGGATTCGGGAATAGGGAATAGGGAATAGTTTATTCCGAATCCCCGATCGATATCTTAGAGTGATCCTTCCAATGTCTTTATATTTGATTTCATATAGGTACTTGATAGTAACAAATAATGACATTTTTGTTGTCGGTTGTTGTTGATGATTATGGGTTGCTATGGTTTTCTACTCTCATATTTCTGTCGTATGTATGCTTCGCATCGGTCATATTAAACGCACCCATAATATTATATCATATTATCATATTTAATTAACTAACTAACTATTTATTTATTTACGATATTTCGCTTCACACTATCCATCCATCCATCTATCTATCTATCTATCGCGGGAGGGAGGGAGGCGCAGTGAGCGAGCGAGCGACCGATCGCGCCGTACCTATCGCAATCTATCGTTAGGTAACTAATTATTCGAATTGAACATTCTATTCTCGTGTCGTGCTTCCTTCTTCACCGTCGTGCACCGTGATACCGTGCACCATCGTCCGTCTGCTCGCCTGCTGCAGAACTTCGTGAACACCGCCGACTGCATCGAGCACCGCGGGGCCGCCGCCGTCGTCTTCGCCCGATACAGTAATGTTTGTATGCCGCGATCGTCTTGTGCTAACTCCGGCCGACTCGGGGGCGGATCGCGACGCCCGCGGGGGCGCCAGGGGCCCGCGGCCGATTGCAAACGCGAGAAGGTATATCGACGCGCCGGACGAAGGCTCGATCGTCGGAATCTGATAATTTTTAACGAATCTACGGCCATTTTCCCGACACGTTATGTGCGCGCGCGGACACAATTCCAATTTGAAACGCATCCCGCGAGCCCGAGAACAGACTCGCGACCATTCGCCCGCTTTGAAACGACAGACAGATCGGTGGGCGGCGCAACCGCCCACCCCTGAACCCCCTCGCTAGGGCGGCGGCTGCGAAAAATTGAAAAATATCGAGAGATCGAAGCAAAAATGCCGGTGCAATTCGTGACTAAAATCGCCGATCTAGACGAACGTCATCTCTGAGAGCGGCGTTCGCACATCGGTACTGCGGCACCCGTCTCGCTCTCGCCGTATACAATCCGCGAGCCGTTCGAGTCGTTTCACTCTAGCGCATCGTACAGATAGATAGCAAGCAGAATATACGCCGCGATATAATATAATATAATTTAATATTATATTTCATTCTACTATTCAATCAATCGAATAACGCAAAGATGGCAGATACAGCAGCACCCGTCACCGCTTCGCCGGTGCCCTCTACCCCCGCGAAGAAATCGGCAGCAGGCAAAGCCGCGAAGAAGCCCAAGGTCAAGCCGACGCATCCCAAGACCTCTGAGATGGTCAACAGCGCCATCAAAGAGCTGAAAGAGCGCGCCGGATCCTCCCTGCAGGCGATCAAAAAATACATCTCGGCCAACTACAAGGTGGACGCCGACAAGCTGGCGCCATTCATCAAGAAATACCTGAAGGGTGCCGTCGAATCCGGCGCCCTAGTGCAGACCAAAGGCAAGGGGGCCTCCGGTTCGTTCAAACTGGAAGCCGGCAAGGCCAAATCTGCGGGCGGCTCCGCCTCTGGCAAGAAGCCCGCCGCGAAGAAATCGCGCCCTGCCTCATCCAAGGAGAAGAAGGGCGCCGCGGCCGGCGGAGGCAAGTCTTCGGCCGCAGCCGCAAAGAAGAAGCCCGCGACCGCCATGAGAAAGTCGTCGGCTCCTCTCGAAACCGCGGCCAGATCGGCCGCAGCCGCCAAGAAAGCCGCCTCCCCCAAGAAGGCCGCCCCCGCCGCCAAGAAGGCCGCCAAGCCCAAGACCCCCACCAAGGCGAAGAAGTCAGCCAAGCCGCCCACCAAGAAGCCGAAGGCGCCTAAGCCCAAGAAGGCCGCTGCGAAGAAGCCCGCCGCGAAGAAAGCCGCTGCGAAGAAGTAAGAAGCCGCGATCGAATCTAATCTAATCATCACGATGACGATGATGCGACGACGGCAGCCCGGGAAGGGGGGTATCTCGGGTGGATGACGACGACGACAATAGACGAGATGAATGAGGATAGAGATGGAGATGAATAATACGCGCTCGCTCGCATTTTATTGAAACAAAAGCCCTTTTCAGGGCTACCAACACAATTCAGGTGTCGACTGATATCGAACACGTAGATACGTCGTTATTTCTTTATTCAATTCGTATAGGTACTCCATACGTAAATTGCATAATATTATTACATTGTCTTATGTCAAGACGAATACTCACTCACCTAGCTAAAATTTAAAATTAACACTAAATTCATTTTTTTTTTTTTTTTTTTGATTTGGTTAGGTTTGATTTGACTGAGTTAGGTTTGATTTGATTAAGTTAGGTTTGATGTGAACAGGTTAGGTTTGATTTGATCAGGTTAGGTTTGATTTGATTAGGTTAGGTTTAATTTGATTAAGTTAGGTTTGATTTGATTAGGTTAGGTTTGATTTGATTAGGTTAGGTTTGTTTTGGTTAGGTTAGGTTTGATTTGATTTGATTAGGTTAGGTTTGATTTGACTGAGTTAGGTTTGATTTGATTAAGTTAGGTTTGATGTGAACAGGTTAGGTTTGATTTGATCAGGTTAGGTTTGATTTGATTAGGTTAGGTTTAATTTGATTAAGTTAGGTTTGATTTGATTAGGTTAGGTTTGATGTGAACAGGTTAGGTTTGATTTGATCAGGTTAGGTTTGATTTGATTAGGTTAGGTTTAATTTGATTAAGTTAGGTTTGATTTGATTAAGTTAGGTTTGATGTGAACAGGTTAGGTTTGATTTGATCAGGTTAGGTTTGATTTGATTAGGTTAGGTTTAATTTGATTAAGTTAGGTTTGATTTGATTAAGTTAGGTTTGATGTGAACAGGTTAGGTTTGATTTGATCAGGTTAGGTTTGATTTGATTAGGTTAGGTTTAATTTGATTAAGTTAGGTTTGATTTGATTAAGTTAGGTTTGATGTGAACAGGTTAGGTTTGATTTGATCAGGTTAGGTTTGATTTGATTAGGTTAGGTTTGATTTGATCAGGTTAGGTTTGATTTGATTAGGTTACGTTTGTTTTGGTTAGGTTAGGTTTGATTTGATTAGGTTAGGTTAGGTTAGGTTAGGTTTGATTTGATTAAGTTAGGTTTGATTTGATTAGGTTAGGTTTGATTTGGTTAGGTTAGGTTTACCTAACCTAACCAAATCAAACCTAACCTAACCTAATAACCTAACCTAACCTAACCAAATCAAACCTAACCTAACCTAATAACCTAACCTAACCAAATCAAACCTAACCTAATCAAATCAAACCTAACTTAATCAAATCAAACCTAACTCAATCAAATCAAACCTAACCTAATCAAATCAAACCTAACCCAATCAAATCAAACCTAACCTGATCAAATCAAACCTAACCTAATAACCTAACCTAACCTAACCTAACCAAATCAAACCTAACCTAATCAAATCAAATCAAACCTAACTCAATCAAATCAAACCTAACCTAATCAAATCAAACCTAACCTAATAACCTAACCTAACCTAACCAAATCAAACCTAACTTAATCAAATCAAACCTAACCTAATCAAATCAAACCTAACCTAATAACCTAACCTAACCTAACCTAACCAAATCAAACCTAACCTAATCAAATCAAACCTAACTTAATCAAATCAAACCTAAGCTAATCAAATCAAACCTAACCTGACCAAATCAAACCTAACCTAATCAAATCAAACCTAACTCAATCAAATCAAACCTAACCTAATCAAATCAAACCTAACCTAATAACCTAACCTAACCAAATCAAACCTAATGACGATACCCCAGTCCTGGAATAGTCTCAAAGGTACTTCATCTTCAACCGGTCCTGCCCTCGGACCGATTAAGAACCTTCGTTTGGCTAGCTCGGTCCTATTCGGGGAGAGGGTGATCAACTAATGTTCTTGATTGACACTTTTGGAATACACTTAATCAATATTATTTAACTTTATATTATTTAGAATCACCACCTTAGTAATAGGTTGGTGTCTAGGCTATTAATTATCCGATTGACTTTCAAATCGAATTTATTTTCGTAAATATTTACATAAACGTCAAAGACAGCTGACTATCTGTCACTTTCCTTAGTATCAGATGTTTTTCGTAAAATGTTTCGTTGATTATTTTCAAAATAAAATTAATTGACAAATTTGTTTGCAAAGTTAATTGACAGATCTAAAGAACAATTCTTATTTGTAAATTAGGAAAGCAACCGAGTCCTTAGACTTACATTATCAGAATTTCCATTTTCGAAATTCCTTCATTTAACTTTTACAAAAGTAGGTACTTAAATTGGTACCCTTTTTATTACGATTCGAAATATTAATTGTAATATTATTAATACTTTGAAAACCCTAAGTCGGTTTTTTAAAATGGATATCGAAATTTTCAAAATTTATCAAAATTACAGTGTTCGATGGTTATTTATTGACATTATTAATCAATTAAAATATTATTAGTATAATTGTCTTAATCGTGTGTTTAGATTATATTTAATAGTGGCGACGAATACATTACCAAATCTAACCTAACTTAATCAAATCAAATCTAACCTGTCAAAATCAAACCTAACCTAAGCAAATCAAACATATTTTCAGTTCAGAAACGTATAAAATAAATTGTATTTCACCTCCACCCTTCTATGCACACACCACTGCATGCATTATTACTGCGATACTATACGAATGCAAACGGATCGAACGAAATAGACATGGTGGCCCTGAAAAGGGCCGTTTGTATGCGAGTAGATAGATATATTCACATAATAATAGTTAAGCGGGCATAGCATTAAAACCAACCCACTCATCCATCATTATATTGTAGTAGTCAGTCTGTATTGTATCAAGACGAGATGGTATCGTATCGTATTGGCCAGCTTAGCCGCCGAAACCGTACAGGGTGCGACCCTGTCTCTTCAGGGCGTACACGACGTCCATGGCGGTGACGGTCTTCCTCTTCGCGTGCTCCGTGTAGGTGACGGCGTCCCTGATGACGTTCTCGAGGAACACCTTCAGGACTCCTCGGGTCTCTTCGTAAATCAAGCCAGATATGCGCTTGACTCCGCCGCGACGTGCCAGACGACGGATCGCAGGCTTCGTGATGCCCTGGATGTTATCGCGAAGAACCTTCCTGTGACGCTTGGCGCCACCTTTTCCCAATCCCTTTCCTCCTTTACCGCGACCGGTCATCTTGTATGCGTGTCAAAAAGTGGATGATGTCAAAAATCGAAACGATGCGATGCGATGCGCTCACTGCGGCCGCCAGACGAATTATGAATCTTTTAATTTTCTGACGTCTCTTTTTATAGACGCGCGTATGCGACGTCTCGCTCCCTCTTCCTTGCGAATTCAAGGCGCGGGCGAGTGCGTCTCGCTCTGGCGCGCCGCGGCGCAACCACGCCCAGTGCTGCGCATTTCGCGCAAAGCGAGTGCGCAATAAAGATAACGGCTATTAATAATAATTGCGGAATAGAATAAAAAAGGATATTTAAAAAAAAAATGAACTTTCAGGCAATATTTCGACCTCAAAACGATACGCCGACGAAAGTGATCACCCCCCACTGTTCCGCCGAAGGCGACCGCGTCGACCAATCGCAGCGAGCGGATCTCTCTATATAAGTCACCGAGTAGGCTCGCGCGCGCACTCCTCGTTGAACGCTCGTTTCAGAACCTACTACTTTGAAGAAGAAGAAGAAAAAGACATGGCTCGTACCAAGCAGACTGCCCGAAAATCCACCGGCGGAAAAGCTCCCCGCAAACAGCTCGCCACGAAGGCCGCGAGGAAAAGCGCGCCGGCCACAGGAGGCGTGAAGAAGCCCCATCGTTACAGGCCCGGTACGGTCGCTCTCCGTGAGATCCGTCGCTATCAGAAGAGCACTGAGCTCCTCATCCGCAAGCTGCCCTTCCAGCGACTGGTGCGCGAGATCGCTCAAGATTTCAAGACCGATCTGCGCTTCCAGAGCTCCGCCGTCATGGCGCTGCAGGAGGCCAGCGAGGCGTACCTCGTCGGTCTATTCGAGGACACGAACCTTTGCGCCATCCACGCCAAACGCGTCACCATCATGCCCAAGGATATCCAGCTGGCGAGACGAATCCGCGGCGAACGCGCTTAAAAATTAAAAAAAATAATAATATTTATCATACCCATCTATCTATCTATCACAAAAGGCCCTTTTCAGGGCCGCAAATTTTTTGACATTCGAATGTTTACGCATCCGTGAGCGATCGATCGGTCGTTATGTGCCTGTAATAATAGTAGTATATTATTATACTACCTACTTGGCTATCTATTTTCCAAGTAAGTATAATATAATATCATTCTGCGTGTTTCCACTATTTTTGGATAAATAGTTTTGTAAGTAATTTTGCGTCTGTTGTAATTGTTCAATTGAACAGTCGATATTAAATAAAATATACTTAGGTGCCATGCCACCTAATAATATAATATAATATAATAACGCAACGCGTGCGAGGTGAGATTCATCAAATAATATCTACCCTCATAATATTAATTAAACAGCCTCTTATCATATCTTACATAGATGCTCCTCACCTATATAAATAGGTACATATATCACAATCATTATCCTACAAAACTATTTAAACTACTGAAACCGCCAATCTTAACAAACAAGAGATCGACGCATCTCTATCTCCTCATGAATTACTACGAAATTATATACCTACTTTTTATTTTAGATGTATTTTCAAATATTGAATTTGCAGAACATTTATTGTAACATGGACAGTACTCTCTGTATTGCGCTAATACCTATAATAATAACAATTTCAATAATGTCCTACTGTCGATGAATAATTAATTATTTCAATCAATTTTATAAGCAACACAATAACGAGCTCGACACGGATACGCTACCACTCGAATTTGAATAAAAATGGCGGCCCTGAAAAGGGCCTTTTGTACGACGATAGATGGATTAATATGCATGTAATCTTTATATTTTTTTTTTTTTTTTTACGCCTTCTTCTCAGTCTTCTTGGGCAAGAGCACCGCCTGGATGTTGGGCAGCACTCCTCCCTGGGCGATGGTGACGCCGGAGAGCAGCTTGTTCAGCTCCTCGTCGTTGCGGATGGCGAGCTGCAAATGACGAGGGATAATCCTGGTCTTCTTGTTGTCGCGGGCCGCGTTTCCCGCCAACTCGAGTACTTCGGCGGCGAGGTATTCCATGACGGCGGCCAGGTACACCGGCGCACCGGCACCCACCCTCTCGGCGTAGTTTCCCTTGCGCAGGAGCCTGTGTATGCGACCGACGGGGAACTGGAGTCCAGCGCGATTCGAACGAGACTTTGCCTTTCCCTTGACTTTACCGCCTTTTCCGCGACCAGACATGGCGAGACGGGGTAGTGTTGAAAATTAACTGTGCGAAAGAAGCGTCGACCTGAATCGACGGACGGTCCTTTGTGAAGTTTGTTAGAATTTTTTTTCCACGCGGTATTGCCGTGCTGCGGTGCGCCCGCAGCGGGAGATGTGCGGCGCATCACGCGACTCGCAAAGCCGCGCGCCGTTCGCTCTACACAGTGATGGGAAGCGGTAAAAAAATGTTTTCGGCGCATTCTCACTCGAGCCACCGCCGCCGATTGACACCGCACACACCTACCTAATCTATCTATCGTTATCGTAATACCCGTCGCCGATCATCATGCCGCCCAAGACTAGCGGAAAGGCCGCCAAGAAATCCGGCAAAGCCCAGAAGAACATCTCCAAGGGAGACAAGAAGAAGACAAAGAGGAGGAGGAAGGAGAGTTACGCAATCTACATCTACAAGGTGCTCAAGCAGGTGCACCCCGACACCGGAATCTCCAGTAAGGCGATGAGCATCATGAACAGCTTCGTCAACGACATCTTCGAGAGGATCGCCGCCGAAGCGTCGCGCCTCGCCCACTACAACAAGCGCTCCACCATCACCAGCAGGGAGATCCAGACCGCCGTCAGGCTCCTTCTGCCCGGAGAGCTCGCCAAGCACGCCGTCAGCGAAGGAACAAAGGCAGTCACCAAATACACCAGCTCCAAGTGAAGTCGATGAAAATGAAGAAAGAAGAAAGAAGAAAGAAAAACAAAAACCCATCAGCAAAGGCCCTTTTAAGGGCCGCCAATATTTTCAAATCGAATTGATCGAATCGCATGTTTCGCTATCAATATTTATGCCAGGCAGGAAAAATAAATAAATAAATCGACTGACCGCCCACCTATTGTAATAATAATACGAATATTTGTTACAATAATTATCTTGTATCTACGCTTATAATTATTATTATATCACTATCCAACACACCGTATTATTATAAACTAGACTAGATAACTAACTGAGCCCGCCACGAAGGATGATATGATAGGAAAATAATAAGAATCGATGTATCTGTGAATAATTTTATTATTATTCAGTAATATACAACAATAAGTCATCATTATACTATTAATAATATTATCCATACATCTTAGGTGCATGGAATGCATGCGTGCGTGCGTGCGTGCGTGCATCTGAAAAAGAAAACATCACATTAGATTTAGGTACCTACATAACATGATATTACACATCTGTTTGTTATTTCATCGATCCTTCGATATGCGATCTGCGATACATAAATAATGCGAATCGGATAATTTTGCATTGTACGATAGATTATATGTTACATACGTACATGACACACGGATTCGGGAATAGGGAATAGGGAATAGTTTATTCCGAATCCCCGATCGATATCTTAGAGTGATCCTTCCAATGTCTTTATATTTGATTTCATATAGGTACTTGATAGTAACAAATAATGACATTTTTGTTGTCGGTTGTTGTTGATGATTATGGGTTGCTATGGTTTTCTACTCTCATATTTCTGTCGTATGTATGCTTCGCATCGGTCATATTAAACGCACCCATAATATTATATCATATTATCATATTTAATTAACTAACTAACTATTTATTTATTTACGATATTTCGCTTCACACTATCCATCCATCCATCTATCTATCTATCTATCGCGGGAGGGAGGGAGGCGCAGTGAGCGAGCGAGCGACCGATCGCGCCGTACCTATCGCAATCTATCGTTAGGTAACTAATTATTCGAATTGAACATTCTATTCTCGTGTCGTGCTTCCTTCTTCACCGTCGTGCACCGTGATACCGTGCACCATCGTCCGTCTGCTCGCCTGCTGCAGAACTTCGTGAACACCGCCGACTGCATCGAGCACCGCGGGGCCGCCGCCGTCGTCTTCGCCCGATACAGTAATGTTTGTATGCCGCGATCGTCTTGTGCTAACTCCGGCCGACTCGGGGGCGGATCGCGACGCCCGCGGGGGCGCCAGGGGCCCGCGGCCGATTGCAAACGCGAGAAGGTATATCGACGCGCCGGACGAAGGCTCGATCGTCGGAATCTGATAATTTTTAACGAATCTACGGCCATTTTCCCGACACGTTATGTGCGCGCGCGGACACAATTCCAATTTGAAACGCATCCCGCGAGCCCGAGAACAGACTCGCGACCATTCGCCCGCTTTGAAACGACAGACAGATCGGTGGGCGGCGCAACCGCCCACCCCTGAACCCCCTCGCTAGGGCGGCGGCTGCGAAAAATTGAAAAATATCGAGAGATCGAAGCAAAAATGCCGGTGCAATTCGTGACTAAAATCGCCGATCTAGACGAACGTCATCTCTGAGAGCGGCGTTCGCACATCGGTACTGCGGCACCCGTCTCGCTCTCGCCGTATACAATCCGCGAGCCGTTCGAGTCGTTTCACTCTAGCGCATCGTACAGATAGATAGCAAGCAGAATATACGCCGCGATATAATATAATATAATTTAATATTATATTTCATTCTACTATTCAATCAATCGAATAACGCAAAGATGGCAGATACAGCAGCACCCGTCACCGCTTCGCCGGTGCCCTCTACCCCCGCGAAGAAATCGGCAGCAGGCAAAGCCGCGAAGAAGCCCAAGGTCAAGCCGACGCATCCCAAGACCTCTGAGATGGTCAACAGCGCCATCAAAGAGCTGAAAGAGCGCGCCGGATCCTCCCTGCAGGCGATCAAAAAATACATCTCGGCCAACTACAAGGTGGACGCCGACAAGCTGGCGCCATTCATCAAGAAATACCTGAAGGGTGCCGTCGAATCCGGCGCCCTAGTGCAGACCAAAGGCAAGGGGGCCTCCGGTTCGTTCAAACTGGAAGCCGGCAAGGCCAAATCTGCGGGCGGCTCCGCCTCTGGCAAGAAGCCCGCCGCGAAGAAATCGCGCCCTGCCTCATCCAAGGAGAAGAAGGGCGCCGCGGCCGGCGGAGGCAAGTCTTCGGCCGCAGCCGCAAAGAAGAAGCCCGCGACCGCCATGAGAAAGTCGTCGGCTCCTCTCGAAACCGCGGCCAGATCGGCCGCAGCCGCCAAGAAAGCCGCCTCCCCCAAGAAGGCCGCCCCCGCCGCCAAGAAGGCCGCCAAGCCCAAGACCCCCACCAAGGCGAAGAAGTCAGCCAAGCCGCCCACCAAGAAGCCGAAGGCGCCTAAGCCCAAGAAGGCCGCTGCGAAGAAGCCCGCCGCGAAGAAAGCCGCTGCGAAGAAGTAAGAAGCCGCGATCGAATCTAATCTAATCATCACGATGACGATGATGCGACGACGGCAGCCCGGGAAGGGGGGTATCTCGGGTGGATGACGACGACGACAATAGACGAGATGAATGAGGATAGAGATGGAGATGAATAATACGCGCTCGCTCGCATTTTATTGAAACAAAAGCCCTTTTCAGGGCTACCAACACAATTCAGGTGTCGACTGATATCGAACACGTAGATACGTCGTTATTTCTTTATTCAATTCGTATAGGTACTCCATACGTAAATTGCATAATATTATTACATTGTCTTATGTCAAGACGAATACTCACTCACCTAGCTAAAATTTAAAATTAACACTAAATTCATTTTTTTTTTTTTTTTTTTGATTTGGTTAGGTTTGATTTGACTGAGTTAGGTTTGATTTGATTAAGTTAGGTTTGATGTGAACAGGTTAGGTTTGATTTGATCAGGTTAGGTTTGATTTGATTAGGTTAGGTTTAATTTGATTAAGTTAGGTTTGATTTGATTAGGTTAGGTTTGATTTGATTAGGTTAGGTTTGTTTTGGTTAGGTTAGGTTTGATTTGATTTGATTAGGTTAGGTTTGATTTGACTGAGTTAGGTTTGATTTGATTAAGTTAGGTTTGATGTGAACAGGTTAGGTTTGATTTGATCAGGTTAGGTTTGATTTGATTAGGTTAGGTTTAATTTGATTAAGTTAGGTTTGATTTGATTAGGTTAGGTTTGATGTGAACAGGTTAGGTTTGATTTGATCAGGTTAGGTTTGATTTGATTAGGTTAGGTTTAATTTGATTAAGTTAGGTTTGATTTGATTAAGTTAGGTTTGATGTGAACAGGTTAGGTTTGATTTGATCAGGTTAGGTTTGATTTGATTAGGTTAGGTTTAATTTGATTAAGTTAGGTTTGATTTGATTAAGTTAGGTTTGATGTGAACAGGTTAGGTTTGATTTGATCAGGTTAGGTTTGATTTGATTAGGTTAGGTTTAATTTGATTAAGTTAGGTTTGATTTGATTAAGTTAGGTTTGATGTGAACAGGTTAGGTTTGATTTGATCAGGTTAGGTTTGATTTGATTAGGTTAGGTTTGATTTGATCAGGTTAGGTTTGATTTGATTAGGTTACGTTTGTTTTGGTTAGGTTAGGTTTGATTTGATTAGGTTAGGTTAGGTTAGGTTAGGTTTGATTTGATTAAGTTAGGTTTGATTTGATTAGGTTAGGTTTGATTTGGTTAGGTTAGGTTTACCTAACCTAACCAAATCAAACCTAACCTAACCTAATAACCTAACCTAACCTAACCAAATCAAACCTAACCTAACCTAATAACCTAACCTAACCAAATCAAACCTAACCTAATCAAATCAAACCTAACTTAATCAAATCAAACCTAACTCAATCAAATCAAACCTAACCTAATCAAATCAAACCTAACCCAATCAAATCAAACCTAACCTGATCAAATCAAACCTAACCTAATAACCTAACCTAACCTAACCTAACCAAATCAAACCTAACCTAATCAAATCAAATCAAACCTAACTCAATCAAATCAAACCTAACCTAATCAAATCAAACCTAACCTAATAACCTAACCTAACCTAACCAAATCAAACCTAACTTAATCAAATCAAACCTAACCTAATCAAATCAAACCTAACCTAATAACCTAACCTAACCTAACCTAACCAAATCAAACCTAACCTAATCAAATCAAACCTAACTTAATCAAATCAAACCTAAGCTAATCAAATCAAACCTAACCTGACCAAATCAAACCTAACCTAATCAAATCAAACCTAACTCAATCAAATCAAACCTAACCTAATCAAATCAAACCTAACCTAATAACCTAACCTAACCAAATCAAACCTAATGACGATACCCCAGTCCTGGAATAGTCTCAAAGGTACTTCATCTTCAACCGGTCCTGCCCTCGGACCGATTAAGAACCTTCGTTTGGCTAGCTCGGTCCTATTCGGGGAGAGGGTGATCAACTAATGTTCTTGATTGACACTTTTGGAATACACTTAATCAATATTATTTAACTTTATATTATTTAGAATCACCACCTTAGTAATAGGTTGGTGTCTAGGCTATTAATTATCCGATTGACTTTCAAATCGAATTTATTTTCGTAAATATTTACATAAACGTCAAAGACAGCTGACTATCTGTCACTTTCCTTAGTATCAGATGTTTTTCGTAAAATGTTTCGTTGATTATTTTCAAAATAAAATTAATTGACAAATTTGTTTGCAAAGTTAATTGACAGATCTAAAGAACAATTCTTATTTGTAAATTAGGAAAGCAACCGAGTCCTTAGACTTACATTATCAGAATTTCCATTTTCGAAATTCCTTCATTTAACTTTTACAAAAGTAGGTACTTAAATTGGTACCCTTTTTATTACGATTCGAAATATTAATTGTAATATTATTAATACTTTGAAAACCCTAAGTCGGTTTTTTAAAATGGATATCGAAATTTTCAAAATTTATCAAAATTACAGTGTTCGATGGTTATTTATTGACATTATTAATCAATTAAAATATTATTAGTATAATTGTCTTAATCGTGTGTTTAGATTATATTTAATAGTGGCGACGAATACATTACCAAATCTAACCTAACTTAATCAAATCAAATCTAACCTGTCAAAATCAAACCTAACCTAAGCAAATCAAACATATTTTCAGTTCAGAAACGTATAAAATAAATTGTATTTCACCTCCACCCTTCTATGCACACACCACTGCATGCATTATTACTGCGATACTATACGAATGCAAACGGATCGAACGAAATAGACATGGTGGCCCTGAAAAGGGCCGTTTGTATGCGAGTAGATAGATATATTCACATAATAATAGTTAAGCGGGCATAGCATTAAAACCAACCCACTCATCCATCATTATATTGTAGTAGTCAGTCTGTATTGTATCAAGACGAGATGGTATCGTATCGTATTGGCCAGCTTAGCCGCCGAAACCGTACAGGGTGCGACCCTGTCTCTTCAGGGCGTACACGACGTCCATGGCGGTGACGGTCTTCCTCTTCGCGTGCTCCGTGTAGGTGACGGCGTCCCTGATGACGTTCTCGAGGAACACCTTCAGGACTCCTCGGGTCTCTTCGTAAATCAAGCCAGATATGCGCTTGACTCCGCCGCGACGTGCCAGACGACGGATCGCAGGCTTCGTGATGCCCTGGATGTTATCGCGAAGAACCTTCCTGTGACGCTTGGCGCCACCTTTTCCCAATCCCTTTCCTCCTTTACCGCGACCGGTCATCTTGTATGCGTGTCAAAAAGTGGATGATGTCAAAAATCGAAACGATGCGATGCGATGCGCTCACTGCGGCCGCCAGACGAATTATGAATCTTTTAATTTTCTGACGTCTCTTTTTATAGACGCGCGTATGCGACGTCTCGCTCCCTCTTCCTTGCGAATTCAAGGCGCGGGCGAGTGCGTCTCGCTCTGGCGCGCCGCGGCGCAACCACGCCCAGTGCTGCGCATTTCGCGCAAAGCGAGTGCGCAATAAAGATAACGGCTATTAATAATAATTGCGGAATAGAATAAAAAAGGATATTTAAAAAAAAAATGAACTTTCAGGCAATATTTCGACCTCAAAACGATACGCCGACGAAAGTGATCACCCCCCACTGTTCCGCCGAAGGCGACCGCGTCGACCAATCGCAGCGAGCGGATCTCTCTATATAAGTCACCGAGTAGGCTCGCGCGCGCACTCCTCGTTGAACGCTCGTTTCAGAACCTACTACTTTGAAGAAGAAGAAGAAAAAGACATGGCTCGTACCAAGCAGACTGCCCGAAAATCCACCGGCGGAAAAGCTCCCCGCAAACAGCTCGCCACGAAGGCCGCGAGGAAAAGCGCGCCGGCCACAGGAGGCGTGAAGAAGCCCCATCGTTACAGGCCCGGTACGGTCGCTCTCCGTGAGATCCGTCGCTATCAGAAGAGCACTGAGCTCCTCATCCGCAAGCTGCCCTTCCAGCGACTGGTGCGCGAGATCGCTCAAGATTTCAAGACCGATCTGCGCTTCCAGAGCTCCGCCGTCATGGCGCTGCAGGAGGCCAGCGAGGCGTACCTCGTCGGTCTATTCGAGGACACGAACCTTTGCGCCATCCACGCCAAACGCGTCACCATCATGCCCAAGGATATCCAGCTGGCGAGACGAATCCGCGGCGAACGCGCTTAAAAATTAAAAAAAATAATAATATTTATCATACCCATCTATCTATCTATCACAAAAGGCCCTTTTCAGGGCCGCAAATTTTTTGACATTCGAATGTTTACGCATCCGTGAGCGATCGATCGGTCGTTATGTGCCTGTAATAATAGTAGTATATTATTATACTACCTACTTGGCTATCTATTTTCCAAGTAAGTATAATATAATATCATTCTGCGTGTTTCCACTATTTTTGGATAAATAGTTTTGTAAGTAATTTTGCGTCTGTTGTAATTGTTCAATTGAACAGTCGATATTAAATAAAATATACTTAGGTGCCATGCCACCTAATAATATAATATAATATAATAACGCAACGCGTGCGAGGTGAGATTCATCAAATAATATCTACCCTCATAATATTAATTAAACAGCCTCTTATCATATCTTACATAGATGCTCCTCACCTATATAAATAGGTACATATAT
>NW_028233041.1:0-31600 GCF_057557595.1 Rhyacophila brunnea
AAAAGAAGATTTTGATATCATTTAATTGACTTTGATCTTTATTTATAACCCATTTTAGGTATGTTTCTTATGTACGAAAATAAAGGTGGATAATGCTAAAATAGGTAATTTTTATAGGTTAAATGTCAAAAAAGCTGTTTAATTTATTAAGTAAATATAAAAAAATGTTTTTTTTCTTCTTTTTTTTTAATTTTATGTAATTTTTTTTTATATTTCTAATCATCTAAAATACTAACTTTTTCGATTTTTTTTAATACTGAGATTGAATTAAGTCCCAATATAATGTATTTTGTAAATTATTCACACTCATCGATAACACATTTCTGTAAAATAGACATGATTTTGAGTTTAAATCTGCTTGCTAAAGTAAAACAAACAACAGATTTAATGATTAAAAATTTGAAATATAGGATTTTTTATGAACTTTAAGGTGATTTATATGCTATTTGATACATATAGTCGCCTAAATAACTATAAAGAGGTGCTAATTCTGTTAGATAGCTGAATAAAAACCCTTTTTTGGTATTATTCTACCGCAAATTAACACGTCTAATGTTGAATAAAACTATAATAGTACATTTATAATAAATTGTTGTTAAAAAAATACATAAATTGTTAAATAGTTCAGCTAGGATAAAGAAAAAATGTCTATTTTAGAATACGGTGTTTGTTAAATACTATTTCTTTATTTATAATAATAGAAATTAGCATTTTTCTTTTAATATCTAGTTATTAAAAGTTTTATTTTTTGTTTTTTTCTTATAACATTTATTATAATGCATTTACCATATAATAAAAAAGTAGTTAGCCTTTTTTGTATATTTTTCATGTTTAAAAAGTAAATATACATACAGAAATAATATCTAGGTTGAATAAATATATAGTGTGAACTAAATAAATACTTGATTTTATTGTAAAAAGTGTATTTTATAGCAAAATATTCGACAATTTATTTATGATAATCTATGTTTTATGTTTCTATAAAAATAATAGATTTATATTTTTTAAATTACGATGCAATGAACACAACAATAGAGTCGCCCTTCTAGGGTAGGGGCGACTCTATTATTATATTTATCACTCGTTTATGATATTATTTCTTACCATGTTTTCAATGATCAGTTAATCCTCATCTAAAATCTTTCAGTTTTAGTGAATAAAATATAAAGCCATTGATGTCTTTTACAAATTTAATAGCCTTTTATCACTTTTTTGTAATGAAAAAAAACATCAAAATCTGTGCTAGATTACAAAATAAAACATAAATAAGAGATATAATTGCAAGATATAATCACTCTTCTATTTTAAGATTGCTTCAACAGCAAATATTCAAAAATTATATCCAAAAATATAATAAATACATTTATCGTCTTTCTTGGCAACATAAAATCCTGATTTTATATAACTTGCATTATTTAAATTGTTGTATTTGTGATATTTTATATATATGTTAAATAGAATGAATCGTCTACAAAAGTTAACACAAATAAGTTCTGATGCTTTTTTCTATAGTAAAAGTTTACATTTATTTGTGATGTTAAATCTATTCGATTGACATAAAAAATCACATATCTATGTTTTAAAAAAAACGTATAAAATACTATTAGTGGTATGAAACAATAGAAAAAGGTTTTTTATGCCATTCCTTCTGCTATAATTTGAAGTTTTTCGTTTTTAAAATCCATAAGCTGTAACAATAAAAAAATTATCTTCTGTATCATATTGTGTGTTAAATCTTAAAAATACAATGTTTTTTTTCCCTGTTCTTGATAGCTGTTTTATTTGTTTATAAAATTACATAATAAGCGTTATGTGAAGAAAAAAAGGTTTTTTTTTGTTTTTAAAGATAATTGATTACGAATTATATGCTTAACTATTTAAAGATAAATATTTAATTGCATAAAAATATTTTTACTTATAAATAGGTTTGAATATTACTCGTTAGATTTTTATATGCTTAACTATTTAAAAACAATTTTTTTGTTTTACTATATATACTTTTATAGATTCTTCTCTGATATTTTAAAAGACTGAGTTTATTCATATGCGTTATAGTTTTTTTGCGTCATTTAATTAACATCAAAAAATATTAATTTCCAGAGAAACCTCTTCTATATGAACTATTTTATTATTTTATACTTTATTTTATTTGATTTGAATAGCGTAATATAATGTTTTTATATTTATTCTCTAATCGATATGCCTATTACATTATGATAAATTTTGTATACTTTTTCTGTTTTTATATAAATGAAATCAAAAACGATATGTTATATTAGAATTTATTTATATGTGTTTATATAAATTAATATATTTATTGGTTTTTTGTGCAAATCGATAAAACCTAGAAAATTTATTATTATATTTTAAAACAATTTTATGGCTGTTTGGTCCTCCTTTTTTATAAATGACTAAATATTTTTTTATTTATCTTCCATTTTTTAATAAATCTAATAGTTAGCTATTCAAATGTGAACATAAATTTTATATTTCTAGATTTAAAAATTCATGGTTTTATCCACTCAAATTATTAAATTGCCAAGCATTTACTGTTTCAAGTGAATATTATAGTAGAATTTTCATATTTTTAGAATTATATACAAGAATTATGATATATTCCGAAGATATTTGTTTTATAATGATTTTAGACGTGGGTTAAATATAATCGATTTTGAAATTTTTTTTTGAAATTTTATTTAGATGGATTTTGTCTGAAGGTTCAAATTTTACAATGATTATAGACATGGGTTTTATTTTAATTAATTTGGACTTTTTTTTTATAAAATTTTTTTTTAGCAAGATTCAATCGAAGGTTCAATTATAATAATTATAGACAAGGAAATAAATTAAATATACACTGTAAATTAAATAATTATTTGATATTATTTATATATCAACATTTGCTGTTTTGTTTTTATGTTTTACGTTTTTTCGTTGGATATAATTATTTGCTTACAATAATTCAATTTTGTATTTTAATGTATTAATAATCTTTAGCTTCTATAAGATGTTTTATCGTATATGTTAAATATCCTGTTTTGCTTTATTTTACATATAATAAACTTGATTTATGCATTTTGAATTTTACAAAAGAAAGTATATAAAGGTTTAATATTGTTACTTTATATGAAATTATATTTTATTATTTATATCCCTGCTATTACTAGAATTCTTTTATTTGTATATTTTTTTGTAAAAATTTCGCGATTCTTGAAAAAAATTAAATATTTACTAGAATTGATAAATAGAAATATATGAATCCTTTAATTTTTTAGTTTTTATAAACCTGTGTTATGTTCTCAACAGTTTTCTTTTGCCCTTTATCTAAAAAAGCCGATCTAAAATGGTCATTGATCAAATTTACCCCTTTTCTAGATAAGAAAATTAAATTATACGGTTTTTACCATGATATTTCCGTCTATTTCTCCGAATTTTTGTTTTAAAACTGATATTTTATCCATTGAGTTTATAAATATGCGTTTTTTTCTGAAAATGGGGCATATTTTTGAAAAAAAAAACAAAGCTCTGTATATCCTTTATCATATTTTCTATTTATGTTTACTTTCTTAATCATCGCTATGATAACATTTAAATCTCAAAGTTCATGTCTTTATATTCTTATGCAATTAAGATCATAAATATATAACTAAATTGTAATAATGCCATTATTTATAGGAGATTTATATGTTTTTATCCTTTTCAATGATAATTATACCACCATTTTTATGGTTTTTTGATATTTTTTTACTTTTTACGATCGCTTAATCCACATATTTATTAATAATTTACTTTTTTATTGTAAAGGTAAAATTAATTCTTATTACTTTTATAATTATTATCTTTAAATTCTGAACAATGCTTTTTTCTTTCTATTATAAACAAAAAATATATTCATTCTATTTTATTTTATTTTGTTATTATTGGATATTTTATCTTTAGATTAAGATATTCGAACACATCGTGATGTTAGAAAAGCGTTCTTAAATAAAATTATATGCTAGCATATTGTTTTTCTATTCTAATTTTGAACTTTCTAGATATAAAATATAGTTATCAAAACATTCGATTTTTCTTTTAAATTAGATTACGAGAAAGAATAACAAAAAAGAAAAATATTTAATATATAATGATAAATAAATTGTGATTTATTTTATTATATTTTTTAACCATTTTTTTACAAACTATTATACTTTTTTTTATAAATTATTTATCTTGAATATTCTTCTGATTTTATTTAAATTTTCATTTAGAATCTATAAATTATTAAATCACCATAAAATTTTTAATATTGGCATAAATAATAATAATACGCATATATATGTCTATTATATACATTATACTAGATTTTCTGATTCTAAAGATCTTCTCATCAATTGTTCTTTATAATATTCAAAACCATAAATATTTTATTATGTTAAGATTATTTGTTAATAGAATAATAATATGAAAATTTTTGTGATTATATTATATGTATTTTTATTTGTTATTTATTTCTTTGTTTAAGATTCTCTTGTTAATAAATTATTATTTTTTTAAGTTTTTTATTTTATTTTTCATATATATAATATATACTGGCGAAATCAAAATAGTTTTCGTGCTTAGTAATTTAGTATAATCTAATAATAGATTCATCTTTTAAGAAAATGAAGTTTTCAAAGGAAATATAAATAGATTGAAAATTCAAATGCAATATTTTTCTATTTAGACACCAGATATTAGAGTTTTATGTAAATATTTAAAGTTTAATGCACTTAAATAATAATATTGATATATAAATTACGTCTCTACTAAAAAACTATAGTTATTGTTTTATTTTATTCCGCATAAATTGTAATTTTTATTGATTATTTGTGGCTTAATTATCATATTTATACCAATCTTTTGGTTTTTTTATTTCTATAGGCGGTTTTCTACTTTTCTGGTTGTAGAGAATAAATCCTTTATGTTTAAATAAACAACCTTTTAATGAATATTTCATGTTAATAGTCTTTTTTATTATAAATATTTCCTGCGGCATGTTATATTATCGATTTTCTATACTATTTTAAATATAATATGTCTGCAGCGAGATGAGAAAAAACAAGTTTTATGTATTTCTTTTGATGCAAAAGGAAGAATCAATTGTCTTTTAAACATAATTTTATTACTTTTAGCTGAATTATGTCGCTGAATAGCCGAATAAGTGGTGATAAATATGTCCACTAGCATAGAAAGAAATCGTACAATGATAATTTATGACATATAAAATACATTATCTAAAGTTGATAGGAGATAAAATCATCTTTTTGTGGATATATAGCCATAACAAACTTGGTTTTAATTAAGATTCTTTTGCCTTATAATGGATATTTATATACTCTACTAGACACAGCTAATATTTGTATGTATGTTTTGTTATTAATTGTTAAGCAGAAAAGGTGAATTTATTGATTTTTTGGTTAATTCCAAGTTTTATCTGTTGCCATATTTTTTTCTGTCTTAAAAAAAACTTAGAACCAAGCCCTGTTTGGCGCAAAAACCAATTTTAATATGTTGATCATACTTTTATAAGTTAAGATACACATTCTGGCTATCTCATATTTTTCATATTCTGCGATTTTTTTATAATAATGAACATCGCAAAAAAAAGGGATTTTTTTTCTTATGATAAAATTAAGTTTTCCCTATTGAAATTATTTTTTTAAAACGTAAAATACTTAGAAAATCATAAATTTTATATTTTTCTTGTTTCTGAAACTTTAATGCGTGGATTTAGTCGACTATTTTTTTTCTTTATTTTAGTGGTTTTTTTATGTGATAAAAACTATCATATACACCAAATCGAAAAAATATGTTTTGAATTATACATCAATAAAGATTATGCTTGATGTATTTTGATTTGGGATTTTAGTAGAAAGTTTAAGGGTCCTATTATTTTTTTTTCTTTTAATGATCAATTACATAAAATATTGAATATATTTTTATATCAATAGAAATATTCAATTATAAAAGAAGATTTTGATATCATTTAATTGACTTTGATCTTTATTTATAACCCATTTTAGGTATGTTTCTTATGTACGAAAATAAAGGTGGATAATGCTAAAATAGGTAATTTTTATAGGTTAAATGTCAAAAAAGCTGTTTAATTTATTAAGTAAATATAAAAAAATGTTTTTTTTCTTCTTTTTTTTTAATTTTATGTAATTTTTTTTTATATTTCTAATCATCTAAAATACTAACTTTTTCGATTTTTTTTAATACTGAGATTGAATTAAGTCCCAATATAATGTATTTTGTAAATTATTCACACTCATCGATAACACATTTCTGTAAAATAGACATGATTTTGAGTTTAAATCTGCTTGCTAAAGTAAAACAAACAACAGATTTAATGATTAAAAATTTGAAATATAGGATTTTTTATGAACTTTAAGGTGATTTATATGCTATTTGATACATATAGTCGCCTAAATAACTATAAAGAGGTGCTAATTCTGTTAGATAGCTGAATAAAAACCCTTTTTTGGTATTATTCTACCGCAAATTAACACGTCTAATGTTGAATAAAACTATAATAGTACATTTATAATAAATTGTTGTTAAAAAAATACATAAATTGTTAAATAGTTCAGCTAGGATAAAGAAAAAATGTCTATTTTAGAATACGGTGTTTGTTAAATACTATTTCTTTATTTATAATAATAGAAATTAGCATTTTTCTTTTAATATCTAGTTATTAAAAGTTTTATTTTTTGTTTTTTTCTTATAACATTTATTATAATGCATTTACCATATAATAAAAAAGTAGTTAGCCTTTTTTGTATATTTTTCATGTTTAAAAAGTAAATATACATACAGAAATAATATCTAGGTTGAATAAATATATAGTGTGAACTAAATAAATACTTGATTTTATTGTAAAAAGTGTATTTTATAGCAAAATATTCGACAATTTATTTATGATAATCTATGTTTTATGTTTCTATAAAAATAATAGATTTATATTTTTTAAATTACGATGCAATGAACACAACAATAGAGTCGCCCTTCTAGGGTAGGGGCGACTCTATTATTATATTTATCACTCGTTTATGATATTATTTCTTACCATGTTTTCAATGATCAGTTAATCCTCATCTAAAATCTTTCAGTTTTAGTGAATAAAATATAAAGCCATTGATGTCTTTTACAAATTTAATAGCCTTTTATCACTTTTTTGTAATGAAAAAAAACATCAAAATCTGTGCTAGATTACAAAATAAAACATAAATAAGAGATATAATTGCAAGATATAATCACTCTTCTATTTTAAGATTGCTTCAACAGCAAATATTCAAAAATTATATCCAAAAATATAATAAATACATTTATCGTCTTTCTTGGCAACATAAAATCCTGATTTTATATAACTTGCATTATTTAAATTGTTGTATTTGTGATATTTTATATATATGTTAAATAGAATGAATCGTCTACAAAAGTTAACACAAATAAGTTCTGATGCTTTTTTCTATAGTAAAAGTTTACATTTATTTGTGATGTTAAATCTATTCGATTGACATAAAAAATCACATATCTATGTTTTAAAAAAAACGTATAAAATACTATTAGTGGTATGAAACAATAGAAAAAGGTTTTTTATGCCATTCCTTCTGCTATAATTTGAAGTTTTTCGTTTTTAAAATCCATAAGCTGTAACAATAAAAAAATTATCTTCTGTATCATATTGTGTGTTAAATCTTAAAAATACAATGTTTTTTTTCCCTGTTCTTGATAGCTGTTTTATTTGTTTATAAAATTACATAATAAGCGTTATGTGAAGAAAAAAAGGTTTTTTTTTGTTTTTAAAGATAATTGATTACGAATTATATGCTTAACTATTTAAAGATAAATATTTAATTGCATAAAAATATTTTTACTTATAAATAGGTTTGAATATTACTCGTTAGATTTTTATATGCTTAACTATTTAAAAACAATTTTTTTGTTTTACTATATATACTTTTATAGATTCTTCTCTGATATTTTAAAAGACTGAGTTTATTCATATGCGTTATAGTTTTTTTGCGTCATTTAATTAACATCAAAAAATATTAATTTCCAGAGAAACCTCTTCTATATGAACTATTTTATTATTTTATACTTTATTTTATTTGATTTGAATAGCGTAATATAATGTTTTTATATTTATTCTCTAATCGATATGCCTATTACATTATGATAAATTTTGTATACTTTTTCTGTTTTTATATAAATGAAATCAAAAACGATATGTTATATTAGAATTTATTTATATGTGTTTATATAAATTAATATATTTATTGGTTTTTTGTGCAAATCGATAAAACCTAGAAAATTTATTATTATATTTTAAAACAATTTTATGGCTGTTTGGTCCTCCTTTTTTATAAATGACTAAATATTTTTTTATTTATCTTCCATTTTTTAATAAATCTAATAGTTAGCTATTCAAATGTGAACATAAATTTTATATTTCTAGATTTAAAAATTCATGGTTTTATCCACTCAAATTATTAAATTGCCAAGCATTTACTGTTTCAAGTGAATATTATAGTAGAATTTTCATATTTTTAGAATTATATACAAGAATTATGATATATTCCGAAGATATTTGTTTTATAATGATTTTAGACGTGGGTTAAATATAATCGATTTTGAAATTTTTTTTTGAAATTTTATTTAGATGGATTTTGTCTGAAGGTTCAAATTTTACAATGATTATAGACATGGGTTTTATTTTAATTAATTTGGACTTTTTTTTTATAAAATTTTTTTTTAGCAAGATTCAATCGAAGGTTCAATTATAATAATTATAGACAAGGAAATAAATTAAATATACACTGTAAATTAAATAATTATTTGATATTATTTATATATCAACATTTGCTGTTTTGTTTTTATGTTTTACGTTTTTTCGTTGGATATAATTATTTGCTTACAATAATTCAATTTTGTATTTTAATGTATTAATAATCTTTAGCTTCTATAAGATGTTTTATCGTATATGTTAAATATCCTGTTTTGCTTTATTTTACATATAATAAACTTGATTTATGCATTTTGAATTTTACAAAAGAAAGTATATAAAGGTTTAATATTGTTACTTTATATGAAATTATATTTTATTATTTATATCCCTGCTATTACTAGAATTCTTTTATTTGTATATTTTTTTGTAAAAATTTCGCGATTCTTGAAAAAAATTAAATATTTACTAGAATTGATAAATAGAAATATATGAATCCTTTAATTTTTTAGTTTTTATAAACCTGTGTTATGTTCTCAACAGTTTTCTTTTGCCCTTTATCTAAAAAAGCCGATCTAAAATGGTCATTGATCAAATTTACCCCTTTTCTAGATAAGAAAATTAAATTATACGGTTTTTACCATGATATTTCCGTCTATTTCTCCGAATTTTTGTTTTAAAACTGATATTTTATCCATTGAGTTTATAAATATGCGTTTTTTTCTGAAAATGGGGCATATTTTTGAAAAAAAAAACAAAGCTCTGTATATCCTTTATCATATTTTCTATTTATGTTTACTTTCTTAATCATCGCTATGATAACATTTAAATCTCAAAGTTCATGTCTTTATATTCTTATGCAATTAAGATCATAAATATATAACTAAATTGTAATAATGCCATTATTTATAGGAGATTTATATGTTTTTATCCTTTTCAATGATAATTATACCACCATTTTTATGGTTTTTTGATATTTTTTTACTTTTTACGATCGCTTAATCCACATATTTATTAATAATTTACTTTTTTATTGTAAAGGTAAAATTAATTCTTATTACTTTTATAATTATTATCTTTAAATTCTGAACAATGCTTTTTTCTTTCTATTATAAACAAAAAATATATTCATTCTATTTTATTTTATTTTGTTATTATTGGATATTTTATCTTTAGATTAAGATATTCGAACACATCGTGATGTTAGAAAAGCGTTCTTAAATAAAATTATATGCTAGCATATTGTTTTTCTATTCTAATTTTGAACTTTCTAGATATAAAATATAGTTATCAAAACATTCGATTTTTCTTTTAAATTAGATTACGAGAAAGAATAACAAAAAAGAAAAATATTTAATATATAATGATAAATAAATTGTGATTTATTTTATTATATTTTTTAACCATTTTTTTACAAACTATTATACTTTTTTTTATAAATTATTTATCTTGAATATTCTTCTGATTTTATTTAAATTTTCATTTAGAATCTATAAATTATTAAATCACCATAAAATTTTTAATATTGGCATAAATAATAATAATACGCATATATATGTCTATTATATACATTATACTAGATTTTCTGATTCTAAAGATCTTCTCATCAATTGTTCTTTATAATATTCAAAACCATAAATATTTTATTATGTTAAGATTATTTGTTAATAGAATAATAATATGAAAATTTTTGTGATTATATTATATGTATTTTTATTTGTTATTTATTTCTTTGTTTAAGATTCTCTTGTTAATAAATTATTATTTTTTTAAGTTTTTTATTTTATTTTTCATATATATAATATATACTGGCGAAATCAAAATAGTTTTCGTGCTTAGTAATTTAGTATAATCTA
Source organism: Rhyacophila brunnea (assembly GCF_057557595.1). Lineage (NCBI taxonomy): Eukaryota > Metazoa > Arthropoda > Insecta > Trichoptera > Rhyacophilidae > Rhyacophila > Rhyacophila brunnea. The sequence continues at coordinate 10,606 of NW_028233041.1, forward strand.
ATAATAGATTCATCTTTTAAGAAAATGAAGTTTTCAAAGGAAATATAAATAGATTGAAAATTCAAATGCAATATTTTTCTATTTAGACACCAGATATTAGAGTTTTATGTAAATATTTAAAGTTTAATGCACTTAAATAATAATATTGATATATAAATTACGTCTCTACTAAAAAACTATAGTTATTGTTTTATTTTATTCCGCATAAATTGTAATTTTTATTGATTATTTGTGGCTTAATTATCATATTTATACCAATCTTTTGGTTTTTTTATTTCTATAGGCGGTTTTCTACTTTTCTGGTTGTAGAGAATAAATCCTTTATGTTTAAATAAACAACCTTTTAATGAATATTTCATGTTAATAGTCTTTTTTATTATAAATATTTCCTGCGGCATGTTATATTATCGATTTTCTATACTATTTTAAATATAATATGTCTGCAGCGAGATGAGAAAAAACAAGTTTTATGTATTTCTTTTGATGCAAAAGGAAGAATCAATTGTCTTTTAAACATAATTTTATTACTTTTAGCTGAATTATGTCGCTGAATAGCCGAATAAGTGGTGATAAATATGTCCACTAGCATAGAAAGAAATCGTACAATGATAATTTATGACATATAAAATACATTATCTAAAGTTGATAGGAGATAAAATCATCTTTTTGTGGATATATAGCCATAACAAACTTGGTTTTAATTAAGATTCTTTTGCCTTATAATGGATATTTATATACTCTACTAGACACAGCTAATATTTGTATGTATGTTTTGTTATTAATTGTTAAGCAGAAAAGGTGAATTTATTGATTTTTTGGTTAATTCCAAGTTTTATCTGTTGCCATATTTTTTTCTGTCTTAAAAAAAACTTAGAACCAAGCCCTGTTTGGCGCAAAAACCAATTTTAATATGTTGATCATACTTTTATAAGTTAAGATACACATTCTGGCTATCTCATATTTTTCATATTCTGCGATTTTTTTATAATAATGAACATCGCAAAAAAAAGGGATTTTTTTTCTTATGATAAAATTAAGTTTTCCCTATTGAAATTATTTTTTTAAAACGTAAAATACTTAGAAAATCATAAATTTTATATTTTTCTTGTTTCTGAAACTTTAATGCGTGGATTTAGTCGACTATTTTTTTTCTTTATTTTAGTGGTTTTTTTATGTGATAAAAACTATCATATACACCAAATCGAAAAAATATGTTTTGAATTATACATCAATAAAGATTATGCTTGATGTATTTTGATTTGGGATTTTAGTAGAAAGTTTAAGGGTCCTATTATTTTTTTTTCTTTTAATGATCAATTACATAAAATATTGAATATATTTTTATATCAATAGAAATATTCAATTATAAAAGAAGATTTTGATATCATTTAATTGACTTTGATCTTTATTTATAACCCATTTTAGGTATGTTTCTTATGTACGAAAATAAAGGTGGATAATGCTAAAATAGGTAATTTTTATAGGTTAAATGTCAAAAAAGCTGTTTAATTTATTAAGTAAATATAAAAAAATGTTTTTTTTCTTCTTTTTTTTTAATTTTATGTAATTTTTTTTTATATTTCTAATCATCTAAAATACTAACTTTTTCGATTTTTTTTAATACTGAGATTGAATTAAGTCCCAATATAATGTATTTTGTAAATTATTCACACTCATCGATAACACATTTCTGTAAAATAGACATGATTTTGAGTTTAAATCTGCTTGCTAAAGTAAAACAAACAACAGATTTAATGATTAAAAATTTGAAATATAGGATTTTTTATGAACTTTAAGGTGATTTATATGCTATTTGATACATATAGTCGCCTAAATAACTATAAAGAGGTGCTAATTCTGTTAGATAGCTGAATAAAAACCCTTTTTTGGTATTATTCTACCGCAAATTAACACGTCTAATGTTGAATAAAACTATAATAGTACATTTATAATAAATTGTTGTTAAAAAAATACATAAATTGTTAAATAGTTCAGCTAGGATAAAGAAAAAATGTCTATTTTAGAATACGGTGTTTGTTAAATACTATTTCTTTATTTATAATAATAGAAATTAGCATTTTTCTTTTAATATCTAGTTATTAAAAGTTTTATTTTTTGTTTTTTTCTTATAACATTTATTATAATGCATTTACCATATAATAAAAAAGTAGTTAGCCTTTTTTGTATATTTTTCATGTTTAAAAAGTAAATATACATACAGAAATAATATCTAGGTTGAATAAATATATAGTGTGAACTAAATAAATACTTGATTTTATTGTAAAAAGTGTATTTTATAGCAAAATATTCGACAATTTATTTATGATAATCTATGTTTTATGTTTCTATAAAAATAATAGATTTATATTTTTTAAATTACGATGCAATGAACACAACAATAGAGTCGCCCTTCTAGGGTAGGGGCGACTCTATTATTATATTTATCACTCGTTTATGATATTATTTCTTACCATGTTTTCAATGATCAGTTAATCCTCATCTAAAATCTTTCAGTTTTAGTGAATAAAATATAAAGCCATTGATGTCTTTTACAAATTTAATAGCCTTTTATCACTTTTTTGTAATGAAAAAAAACATCAAAATCTGTGCTAGATTACAAAATAAAACATAAATAAGAGATATAATTGCAAGATATAATCACTCTTCTATTTTAAGATTGCTTCAACAGCAAATATTCAAAAATTATATCCAAAAATATAATAAATACATTTATCGTCTTTCTTGGCAACATAAAATCCTGATTTTATATAACTTGCATTATTTAAATTGTTGTATTTGTGATATTTTATATATATGTTAAATAGAATGAATCGTCTACAAAAGTTAACACAAATAAGTTCTGATGCTTTTTTCTATAGTAAAAGTTTACATTTATTTGTGATGTTAAATCTATTCGATTGACATAAAAAATCACATATCTATGTTTTAAAAAAAACGTATAAAATACTATTAGTGGTATGAAACAATAGAAAAAGGTTTTTTATGCCATTCCTTCTGCTATAATTTGAAGTTTTTCGTTTTTAAAATCCATAAGCTGTAACAATAAAAAAATTATCTTCTGTATCATATTGTGAGTTAAATCTTAAAAATACAATGTTTTTTTTCCCTGTTCTTGATAGCTGTTTTATTTGTTTATAAAATTACATAATAAGCGTTATGTGAAGAAAAAAAGGTTTTTTTTTGTTTTTAAAGATAATTGATTACGAATTATATGCTTAACTATTTAAAGATAAATATTTAATTGCATAAAAATATTTTTACTTATAAATAGGTTTGAATATTACTCGTTAGATTTTTATATGCTTAACTATTTAAAAACAATTTTTTTGTTTTACTATATATACTTTTATAGATTCTTCTCTGATATTTTAAAAGACTGAGTTTATTCATATGCGTTATAGTTTTTTTGCGTCATTTAATTAACATCAAAAAATATTAATTTCCAGAGAAACCTCTTCTATATGAACTATTTTATTATTTTATACTTTATTTTATTTGATTTGAATAGCGTAATATAATGTTTTTATATTTATTCTCTAATCGATATGCCTATTACATTATGATAAATTTTGTATACTTTTTCTGTTTTTATATAAATGAAATCAAAAACGATATGTTATATTAGAATTTATTTATATGTGTTTATATAAATTAATATATTTATTGGTTTTTTGTGCAAATCGATAAAACCTAGAAAATTTATTATTATATTTTAAAACAATTTTATGGCTGTTTGGTCCTCCTTTTTTATAAATGACTAAATATTTTTTTATTTATCTTCCATTTTTTAATAAATCTAATAGTTAGCTATTCAAATGTGAACATAAATTTTATATTTCTAGATTTAAAAATTCATGGTTTTATCCACTCAAATTATTAAATTGCCAAGCATTTACTGTTTCAAGTGAATATTATAGTAGAATTTTCATATTTTTAGAATTATATACAAGAATTATGATATATTCCGAAGATATTTGTTTTATAATGATTTTAGACGTGGGTTAAATATAATCGATTTTGAAATTTTTTTTTGAAATTTTATTTAGATGGATTTTGTCTGAAGGTTCAAATTTTACAATGATTATAGACATGGGTTTTATTTTAATTAATTTGGACTTTTTTTTTATAAAATTTTTTTTTAGCAAGATTCAATCGAAGGTTCAATTATAATAATTATAGACAAGGAAATAAATTAAATATACACTGTAAATTAAATAATTATTTGATATTATTTATATATCAACATTTGCTGTTTTGTTTTTATGTTTTACGTTTTTTCGTTGGATATAATTATTTGCTTACAATAATTCAATTTTGTATTTTAATGTATTAATAATCTTTAGCTTCTATAAGATGTTTTATCGTATATGTTAAATATCCTGTTTTGCTTTATTTTACATATAATAAACTTGATTTATGCATTTTGAATTTTACAAAAGAAAGTATATAAAGGTTTAATATTGTTACTTTATATGAAATTATATTTTATTATTTATATCCCTGCTATTACTAGAATTCTTTTATTTGTATATTTTTTTGTAAAAATTTCGCGATTCTTGAAAAAAATTAAATATTTACTAGAATTGATAAATAGAAATATATGAATCCTTTAATTTTTTAGTTTTTATAAACCTGTGTTATGTTCTCAACAGTTTTCTTTTGCCCTTTATCTAAAAAAGCCGATCTAAAATGGTCATTGATCAAATTTACCCCTTTTCTAGATAAGAAAATTAAATTATACGGTTTTTACCATGATATTTCCGTCTATTTCTCCGAATTTTTGTTTTAAAACTGATATTTTATCCATTGAGTTTATAAATATGCGTTTTTTTCTGAAAATGGGGCATATTTTTGAAAAAAAAAACAAAGCTCTGTATATCCTTTATCATATTTTCTATTTATGTTTACTTTCTTAATCATCGCTATGATAACATTTAAATCTCAAAGTTCATGTCTTTATATTCTTATGCAATTAAGATCATAAATATATAACTAAATTGTAATAATGCCATTATTTATAGGAGATTTATATGTTTTTATCCTTTTCAATGATAATTATACCACCATTTTTATGGTTTTTTGATATTTTTTTACTTTTTACGATCGCTTAATCCACATATTTATTAATAATTTACTTTTTTATTGTAAAGGTAAAATTAATTCTTATTACTTTTATAATTATTATCTTTAAATTCTGAACAATGCTTTTTTCTTTCTATTATAAACAAAAAATATATTCATTCTATTTTATTTTATTTTGTTATTATTGGATATTTTATCTTTAGATTAAGATATTCGAACACATCGTGATGTTAGAAAAGCGTTCTTAAATAAAATTATATGCTAGCATATTGTTTTTCTATTCTAATTTTGAACTTTCTAGATATAAAATATAGTTATCAAAACATTCGATTTTTCTTTTAAATTAGATTACGAGAAAGAATAACAAAAAAGAAAAATATTTAATATATAATGATAAATAAATTGTGATTTATTTTATTATATTTTTTAACCATTTTTTTACAAACTATTATACTTTTTTTTATAAATTATTTATCTTGAATATTCTTCTGATTTTATTTAAATTTTCATTTAGAATCTATAAATTATTAAATCACCATAAAATTTTTAATATTGGCATAAATAATAATAATACGCATATATATGTCTATTATATACATTATACTAGATTTTCTGATTCTAAAGATCTTCTCATCAATTGTTCTTTATAATATTCAAAACCATAAATATTTTATTATGTTAAGATTATTTGTTAATAGAATAATAATATGAAAATTTTTGTGATTATATTATATGTATTTTTATTTGTTATTTATTTCTTTGTTTAAGATTCTCTTGTTAATAAATTATTATTTTTTTAAGTTTTTTATTTTATTTTTCATATATATAATATATACTGGCGAAATCAAAATAGTTTTCGTGCTTAGTAATTTAGTATAATCTAATAATAGATTCATCTTTTAAGAAAATGAAGTTTTCAAAGGAAATATAAATAGATTGAAAATTCAAATGCAATATTTTTCTATTTAGACACCAGATATTAGAGTTTTATGTAAATATTTAAAGTTTAATGCACTTAAATAATAATATTGATATATAAATTACGTCTCTACTAAAAAACTATAGTTATTGTTTTATTTTATTCCGCATAAATTGTAATTTTTATTGATTATTTGTGGCTTAATTATCATATTTATACCAATCTTTTGGTTTTTTTATTTCTATAGGCGGTTTTCTACTTTTCTGGTTGTAGAGAATAAATCCTTTATGTTTAAATAAACAACCTTTTAATGAATATTTCATGTTAATAGTCTTTTTTATTATAAATATTTCCTGCGGCATGTTATATTATCGATTTTCTATACTATTTTAAATATAATATGTCTGCAGCGAGATGAGAAAAAACAAGTTTTATGTATTTCTTTTGATGCAAAAGGAAGAATCAATTGTCTTTTAAACATAATTTTATTACTTTTAGCTGAATTATGTCGCTGAATAGCCGAATAAGTGGTGATAAATATGTCCACTAGCATAGAAAGAAATCGTACAATGATAATTTATGACATATAAAATACATTATCTAAAGTTGATAGGAGATAAAATCATCTTTTTGTGGATATATAGCCATAACAAACTTGGTTTTAATTAAGATTCTTTTGCCTTATAATGGATATTTATATACTCTACTAGACACAGCTAATATTTGTATGTATGTTTTGTTATTAATTGTTAAGCAGAAAAGGTGAATTTATTGATTTTTTGGTTAATTCCAAGTTTTATCTGTTGCCATATTTTTTTCTGTCTTAAAAAAAACTTAGAACCAAGCCCTGTTTGGCGCAAAAACCAATTTTAATATGTTGATCATACTTTTATAAGTTAAGATACACATTCTGGCTATCTCATATTTTTCATATTCTGCGATTTTTTTATAATAATGAACATCGCAAAAAAAAGGGATTTTTTTTCTTATGATAAAATTAAGTTTTCCCTATTGAAATTATTTTTTTAAAACGTAAAATACTTAGAAAATCATAAATTTTATATTTTTCTTGTTTCTGAAACTTTAATGCGTGGATTTAGTCGACTATTTTTTTTCTTTATTTTAGTGGTTTTTTTATGTGATAAAAACTATCATATACACCAAATCGAAAAAATATGTTTTGAATTATACATCAATAAAGATTATGCTTGATGTATTTTGATTTGGGATTTTAGTAGAAAGTTTAAGGGTCCTATTATTTTTTTTTCTTTTAATGATCAATTACATAAAATATTGAATATATTTTTATATCAATAGAAATATTCAATTATAAAAGAAGATTTTGATATCATTTAATTGACTTTGATCTTTATTTATAACCCATTTTAGGTATGTTTCTTATGTACGAAAATAAAGGTGGATAATGCTAAAATAGGTAATTTTTATAGGTTAAATGTCAAAAAAGCTGTTTAATTTATTAAGTAAATATAAAAAAATGTTTTTTTTCTTCTTTTTTTTTAATTTTATGTAATTTTTTTTTATATTTCTAATCATCTAAAATACTAACTTTTTCGATTTTTTTTAATACTGAGATTGAATTAAGTCCCAATATAATGTATTTTGTAAATTATTCACACTCATCGATAACACATTTCTGTAAAATAGACATGATTTTGAGTTTAAATCTGCTTGCTAAAGTAAAACAAACAACAGATTTAATGATTAAAAATTTGAAATATAGGATTTTTTATGAACTTTAAGGTGATTTATATGCTATTTGATACATATAGTCGCCTAAATAACTATAAAGAGGTGCTAATTCTGTTAGATAGCTGAATAAAAACCCTTTTTTGGTATTATTCTACCGCAAATTAACACGTCTAATGTTGAATAAAACTATAATAGTACATTTATAATAAATTGTTGTTAAAAAAATACATAAATTGTTAAATAGTTCAGCTAGGATAAAGAAAAAATGTCTATTTTAGAATACGGTGTTTGTTAAATACTATTTCTTTATTTATAATAATAGAAATTAGCATTTTTCTTTTAATATCTAGTTATTAAAAGTTTTATTTTTTGTTTTTTTCTTATAACATTTATTATAATGCATTTACCATATAATAAAAAAGTAGTTAGCCTTTTTTGTATATTTTTCATGTTTAAAAAGTAAATATACATACAGAAATAATATCTAGGTTGAATAAATATATAGTGTGAACTAAATAAATACTTGATTTTATTGTAAAAAGTGTATTTTATAGCAAAATATTCGACAATTTATTTATGATAATCTATGTTTTATGTTTCTATAAAAATAATAGATTTATATTTTTTAAATTACGATGCAATGAACACAACAATAGAGTCGCCCTTCTAGGGTAGGGGCGACTCTATTATTATATTTATCACTCGTTTATGATATTATTTCTTACCATGTTTTCAATGATCAGTTAATCCTCATCTAAAATCTTTCAGTTTTAGTGAATAAAATATAAAGCCATTGATGTCTTTTACAAATTTAATAGCCTTTTATCACTTTTTTGTAATGAAAAAAAACATCAAAATCTGTGCTAGATTACAAAATAAAACATAAATAAGAGATATAATTGCAAGATATAATCACTCTTCTATTTTAAGATTGCTTCAACAGCAAATATTCAAAAATTATATCCAAAAATATAATAAATACATTTATCGTCTTTCTTGGCAACATAAAATCCTGATTTTATATAACTTGCATTATTTAAATTGTTGTATTTGTGATATTTTATATATATGTTAAATAGAATGAATCGTCTACAAAAGTTAACACAAATAAGTTCTGATGCTTTTTTCTATAGTAAAAGTTTACATTTATTTGTGATGTTAAATCTATTCGATTGACATAAAAAATCACATATCTATGTTTTAAAAAAAACGTATAAAATACTATTAGTGGTATGAAACAATAGAAAAAGGTTTTTTATGCCATTCCTTCTGCTATAATTTGAAGTTTTTCGTTTTTAAAATCCATAAGCTGTAACAATAAAAAAATTATCTTCTGTATCATATTGTGTGTTAAATCTTAAAAATACAATGTTTTTTTTCCCTGTTCTTGATAGCTGTTTTATTTGTTTATAAAATTACATAATAAGCGTTATGTGAAGAAAAAAAGGTTTTTTTTTGTTTTTAAAGATAATTGATTACGAATTATATGCTTAACTATTTAAAGATAAATATTTAATTGCATAAAAATATTTTTACTTATAAATAGGTTTGAATATTACTCGTTAGATTTTTATATGCTTAACTATTTAAAAACAATTTTTTTGTTTTACTATATATACTTTTATAGATTCTTCTCTGATATTTTAAAAGACTGAGTTTATTCATATGCGTTATAGTTTTTTTGCGTCATTTAATTAACATCAAAAAATATTAATTTCCAGAGAAACCTCTTCTATATGAACTATTTTATTATTTTATACTTTATTTTATTTGATTTGAATAGCGTAATATAATGTTTTTATATTTATTCTCTAATCGATATGCCTATTACATTATGATAAATTTTGTATACTTTTTCTGTTTTTATATAAATGAAATCAAAAACGATATGTTATATTAGAATTTATTTATATGTGTTTATATAAATTAATATATTTATTGGTTTTTTGTGCAAATCGATAAAACCTAGAAAATTTATTATTATATTTTAAAACAATTTTATGGCTGTTTGGTCCTCCTTTTTTATAAATGACTAAATATTTTTTTATTTATCTTCCATTTTTTAATAAATCTAATAGTTAGCTATTCAAATGTGAACATAAATTTTATATTTCTAGATTTAAAAATTCATGGTTTTATCCACTCAAATTATTAAATTGCCAAGCATTTACTGTTTCAAGTGAATATTATAGTAGAATTTTCATATTTTTAGAATTATATACAAGAATTATGATATATTCCGAAGATATTTGTTTTATAATGATTTTAGACGTGGGTTAAATATAATCGATTTTGAAATTTTTTTTTGAAATTTTATTTAGATGGATTTTGTCTGAAGGTTCAAATTTTACAATGATTATAGACATGGGTTTTATTTTAATTAATTTGGACTTTTTTTTTATAAAATTTTTTTTTAGCAAGATTCAATCGAAGGTTCAATTATAATAATTATAGACAAGGAAATAAATTAAATATACACTGTAAATTAAATAATTATTTGATATTATTTATATATCAACATTTGCTGTTTTGTTTTTATGTTTTACGTTTTTTCGTTGGATATAATTATTTGCTTACAATAATTCAATTTTGTATTTTAATGTATTAATAATCTTTAGCTTCTATAAGATGTTTTATCGTATATGTTAAATATCCTGTTTTGCTTTATTTTACATATAATAAACTTGATTTATGCATTTTGAATTTTACAAAAGAAAGTATATAAAGGTTTAATATTGTTACTTTATATGAAATTATATTTTATTATTTATATCCCTGCTATTACTAGAATTCTTTTATTTGTATATTTTTTTGTAAAAATTTCGCGATTCTTGAAAAAAATTAAATATTTACTAGAATTGATAAATAGAAATATATGAATCCTTTAATTTTTTAGTTTTTATAAACCTGTGTTATGTTCTCAACAGTTTTCTTTTGCCCTTTATCTAAAAAAGCCGATCTAAAATGGTCATTGATCAAATTTACCCCTTTTCTAGATAAGAAAATTAAATTATACGGTTTTTACCATGATATTTCCGTCTATTTCTCCGAATTTTTGTTTTAAAACTGATATTTTATCCATTGAGTTTATAAATATGCGTTTTTTTCTGAAAATGGGGCATATTTTTGAAAAAAAAAACAAAGCTCTGTATATCCTTTATCATATTTTCTATTTATGTTTACTTTCTTAATCATCGCTATGATAACATTTAAATCTCAAAGTTCATGTCTTTATATTCTTATGCAATTAAGATCATAAATATATAACTAAATTGTAATAATGCCATTATTTATAGGAGATTTATATGTTTTTATCCTTTTCAATGATAATTATACCACCATTTTTATGGTTTTTTGATATTTTTTTACTTTTTACGATCGCTTAATCCACATATTTATTAATAATTTACTTTTTTATTGTAAAGGTAAAATTAATTCTTATTACTTTTATAATTATTATCTTTAAATTCTGAACAATGCTTTTTTCTTTCTATTATAAACAAAAAATATATTCATTCTATTTTATTTTATTTTGTTATTATTGGATATTTTATCTTTAGATTAAGATATTCGAACACATCGTGATGTTAGAAAAGCGTTCTTAAATAAAATTATATGCTAGCATATTGTTTTTCTATTCTAATTTTGAACTTTCTAGATATAAAATATAGTTATCAAAACATTCGATTTTTCTTTTAAATTAGATTACGAGAAAGAATAACAAAAAAGAAAAATATTTAATATATAATGATAAATAAATTGTGATTTATTTTATTATATTTTTTAACCATTTTTTTACAAACTATTATACTTTTTTTTATAAATTATTTATCTTGAATATTCTTCTGATTTTATTTAAATTTTCATTTAGAATCTATAAATTATTAAATCACCATAAAATTTTTAATATTGGCATAAATAATAATAATACGCATATATATGTCTATTATATACATTATACTAGATTTTCTGATTCTAAAGATCTTCTCATCAATTGTTCTTTATAATATTCAAAACCATAAATATTTTATTATGTTAAGATTATTTGTTAATAGAATAATAATATGAAAATTTTTGTGATTATATTATATGTATTTTTATTTGTTATTTATTTCTTTGTTTAAGATTCTCTTGTTAATAAATTATTATTTTTTTAAGTTTTTTATTTTATTTTTCATATATATAATATATACTGGCGAAATCAAAATAGTTTTCGTGCTTAGTAATTTAGTATAATCTAATAATAGATTCATCTTTTAAGAAAATGAAGTTTTCAAAGGAAATATAAATAGATTGAAAATTCAAATGCAATATTTTTCTATTTAGACACCAGATATTAGAGTTTTATGTAAATATTTAAAGTTTAATGCACTTAAATAATAATATTGATATATAAATTACGTCTCTACTAAAAAACTATAGTTATTGTTTTATTTTATTCCGCATAAATTGTAATTTTTATTGATTATTTGTGGCTTAATTATCATATTTATACCAATCTTTTGGTTTTTTTATTTCTATAGGCGGTTTTCTACTTTTCTGGTTGTAGAGAATAAATCCTTTATGTTTAAATAAACAACCTTTTAATGAATATTTCATGTTAATAGTCTTTTTTATTATAAATATTTCCTGCGGCATGTTATATTATCGATTTTCTATACTATTTTAAATATAATATGTCTGCAGCGAGATGAGAAAAAACAAGTTTTATGTATTTCTTTTGATGCAAAAGGAAGAATCAATTGTCTTTTAAACATAATTTTATTACTTTTAGCTGAATTATGTCGCTGAATAGCCGAATAAGTGGTGATAAATATGTCCACTAGCATAGAAAGAAATCGTACAATGATAATTTATGACATATAAAATACATTATCTAAAGTTGATAGGAGATAAAATCATCTTTTTGTGGATATATAGCCATAACAAACTTGGTTTTAATTAAGATTCTTTTGCCTTATAATGGATATTTATATACTCTACTAGACACAGCTAATATTTGTATGTATGTTTTGTTATTAATTGTTAAGCAGAAAAGGTGAATTTATTGATTTTTTGGTTAATTCCAAGTTTTATCTGTTGCCATATTTTTTTCTGTCTTAAAAAAAACTTAGAACCAAGCCCTGTTTGGCGCAAAAACCAATTTTAATATGTTGATCATACTTTTATAAGTTAAGATACACATTCTGGCTATCTCATATTTTTCATATTCTGCGATTTTTTTATAATAATGAACATCGCAAAAAAAAGGGATTTTTTTTCTTATGATAAAATTAAGTTTTCCCTATTGAAATTATTTTTTTAAAACGTAAAATACTTAGAAAATCATAAATTTTATATTTTTCTTGTTTCTGAAACTTTAATGCGTGGATTTAGTCGACTATTTTTTTTCTTTATTTTAGTGGTTTTTTTATGTGATAAAAACTATCATATACACCAAATCGAAAAAATATGTTTTGAATTATACATCAATAAAGATTATGCTTGATGTATTTTGATTTGGGATTTTAGTAGAAAGTTTAAGGGTCCTATTATTTTTTTTTCTTTTAATGATCAATTACATAAAATATTGAATATATTTTTATATCAATAGAAATATTCAATTATAAAAGAAGATTTTGATATCATTTAATTGACTTTGATCTTTATTTATAACCCATTTTAGGTATGTTTCTTATGTACGAAAATAAAGGTGGATAATGCTAAAATAGGTAATTTTTATAGGTTAAATGTCAAAAAAGCTGTTTAATTTATTAAGTAAATATAAAAAAATGTTTTTTTTCTTCTTTTTTTTTAATTTTATGTAATTTTTTTTTATATTTCTAATCATCTAAAATACTAACTTTTTCGATTTTTTTTAATACTGAGATTGAATTAAGTCCCAATATAATGTATTTTGTAAATTATTCACACTCATCGATAACACATTTCTGTAAAATAGACATGATTTTGAGTTTAAATCTGCTTGCTAAAGTAAAACAAACAACAGATTTAATGATTAAAAATTTGAAATATAGGATTTTTTATGAACTTTAAGGTGATTTATATGCTATTTGATACATATAGTCGCCTAAATAACTATAAAGAGGTGCTAATTCTGTTAGATAGCTGAATAAAAACCCTTTTTTGGTATTATTCTACCGCAAATTAACACGTCTAATGTTGAATAAAACTATAATAGTACATTTATAATAAATTGTTGTTAAAAAAATACATAAATTGTTAAATAGTTCAGCTAGGATAAAGAAAAAATGTCTATTTTAGAATACGGTGTTTGTTAAATACTATTTCTTTATTTATAATAATAGAAATTAGCATTTTTCTTTTAATATCTAGTTATTAAAAGTTTTATTTTTTGTTTTTTTCTTATAACATTTATTATAATGCATTTACCATATAATAAAAAAGTAGTTAGCCTTTTTTGTATATTTTTCATGTTTAAAAAGTAAATATACATACAGAAATAATATCTAGGTTGAATAAATATATAGTGTGAACTAAATAAATACTTGATTTTATTGTAAAAAGTGTATTTTATAGCAAAATATTCGACAATTTATTTATGATAATCTATGTTTTATGTTTCTATAAAAATAATAGATTTATATTTTTTAAATTACGATGCAATGAACACAACAATAGAGTCGCCCTTCTAGGGTAGGGGCGACTCTATTATTATATTTATCACTCGTTTATGATATTATTTCTTACCATGTTTTCAATGATCAGTTAATCCTCATCTAAAATCTTTCAGTTTTAGTGAATAAAATATAAAGCCATTGATGTCTTTTACAAATTTAATAGCCTTTTATCACTTTTTTGTAATGAAAAAAAACATCAAAATCTGTGCTAGATTACAAAATAAAACATAAATAAGAGATATAATTGCAAGATATAATCACTCTTCTATTTTAAGATTGCTTCAACAGCAAATATTCAAAAATTATATCCAAAAATATAATAAATACATTTATCGTCTTTCTTGGCAACATAAAATCCTGATTTTATATAACTTGCATTATTTAAATTGTTGTATTTGTGATATTTTATATATATGTTAAATAGAATGAATCGTCTACAAAAGTTAACACAAATAAGTTCTGATGCTTTTTTCTATAGTAAAAGTTTACATTTATTTGTGATGTTAAATCTATTCGATTGACATAAAAAATCACATATCTATGTTTTAAAAAAAACGTATAAAATACTATTAGTGGTATGAAACAATAGAAAAAGGTTTTTTATGCCATTCCTTCTGCTATAATTTGAAGTTTTTCGTTTTTAAAATCCATAAGCTGTAACAATAAAAAAATTATCTTCTGTATCATATTGTGTGTTAAATCTTAAAAATACAATGTTTTTTTTCCCTGTTCTTGATAGCTGTTTTATTTGTTTATAAAATTACATAATAAGCGTTATGTGAAGAAAAAAAGGTTTTTTTTTGTTTTTAAAGATAATTGATTACGAATTATATGCTTAACTATTTAAAGATAAATATTTAATTGCATAAAAATATTTTTACTTATAAATAGGTTTGAATATTACTCGTTAGATTTTTATATGCTTAACTATTTAAAAACAATTTTTTTGTTTTACTATATATACTTTTATAGATTCTTCTCTGATATTTTAAAAGACTGAGTTTATTCATATGCGTTATAGTTTTTTTGCGTCATTTAATTAACATCAAAAAATATTAATTTCCAGAGAAACCTCTTCTATATGAACTATTTTATTATTTTATACTTTATTTTATTTGATTTGAATAGCGTAATATAATGTTTTTATATTTATTCTCTAATCGATATGCCTATTACATTATGATAAATTTTGTATACTTTTTCTGTTTTTATATAAATGAAATCAAAAACGATATGTTATATTAGAATTTATTTATATGTGTTTATATAAATTAATATATTTATTGGTTTTTTGTGCAAATCGATAAAACCTAGAAAATTTATTATTATATTTTAAAACAATTTTATGGCTGTTTGGTCCTCCTTTTTTATAAATGACTAAATATTTTTTTATTTATCTTCCATTTTTTAATAAATCTAATAGTTAGCTATTCAAATGTGAACATAAATTTTATATTTCTAGATTTAAAAATTCATGGTTTTATCCACTCAAATTATTAAATTGCCAAGCATTTACTGTTTCAAGTGAATATTATAGTAGAATTTTCATATTTTTAGAATTATATACAAGAATTATGATATATTCCGAAGATATTTGTTTTATAATGATTTTAGACGTGGGTTAAATATAATCGATTTTGAAATTTTTTTTTGAAATTTTATTTAGATGGATTTTGTCTGAAGGTTCAAATTTTACAATGATTATAGACATGGGTTTTATTTTAATTAATTTGGACTTTTTTTTTATAAAATTTTTTTTTAGCAAGATTCAATCGAAGGTTCAATTATAATAATTATAGACAAGGAAATAAATTAAATATACACTGTAAATTAAATAATTATTTGATATTATTTATATATCAACATTTGCTGTTTTGTTTTTATGTTTTACGTTTTTTCGTTGGATATAATTATTTGCTTACAATAATTCAATTTTGTATTTTAATGTATTAATAATCTTTAGCTTCTATAAGATGTTTTATCGTATATGTTAAATATCCTGTTTTGCTTTATTTTACATATAATAAACTTGATTTATGCATTTTGAATTTTACAAAAGAAAGTATATAAAGGTTTAATATTGTTACTTTATATGAAATTATATTTTATTATTTATATCCCTGCTATTACTAGAATTCTTTTATTTGTATATTTTTTTGTAAAAATTTCGCGATTCTTGAAAAAAATTAAATATTTACTAGAATTGATAAATAGAAATATATGAATCCTTTAATTTTTTAGTTTTTATAAACCTGTGTTATGTTCTCAACAGTTTTCTTTTGCCCTTTATCTAAAAAAGCCGATCTAAAATGGTCATTGATCAAATTTACCCCTTTTCTAGATAAGAAAATTAAATTATACGGTTTTTACCATGATATTTCCGTCTATTTCTCCGAATTTTTGTTTTAAAACTGATATTTTATCCATTGAGTTTATAAATATGCGTTTTTTTCTGAAAATGGGGCATATTTTTGAAAAAAAAAACAAAGCTCTGTATATCCTTTATCATATTTTCTATTTATGTTTACTTTCTTAATCATCGCTATGATAACATTTAAATCTCAAAGTTCATGTCTTTATATTCTTATGCAATTAAGATCATAAATATATAACTAAATTGTAATAATGCCATTATTTATAGGAGATTTATATGTTTTTATCCTTTTCAATGATAATTATACCACCATTTTTATGGTTTTTTGATATTTTTTTACTTTTTACGATCGCTTAATCCACATATTTATTAATAATTTACTTTTTTATTGTAAAGGTAAAATTAATTCTTATTACTTTTATAATTATTATCTTTAAATTCTGAACAATGCTTTTTTCTTTCTATTATAAACAAAAAATATATTCATTCTATTTTATTTTATTTTGTTATTATTGGATATTTTATCTTTAGATTAAGATATTCGAACACATCGTGATGTTAGAAAAGCGTTCTTAAATAAAATTATATGCTAGCATATTGTTTTTCTATTCTAATTTTGAACTTTCTAGATATAAAATATAGTTATCAAAACATTCGATTTTTCTTTTAAATTAGATTACGAGAAAGAATAACAAAAAAGAAAAATATTTAATATATAATGATAAATAAATTGTGATTTATTTTATTATATTTTTTAACCATTTTTTTACAAACTATTATACTTTTTTTTATAAATTATTTATCTTGAATATTCTTCTGATTTTATTTAAATTTTCATTTAGAATCTATAAATTATTAAATCACCATAAAATTTTTAATATTGGCATAAATAATAATAATACGCATATATATGTCTATTATATACATTATACTAGATTTTCTGATTCTAAAGATCTTCTCATCAATTGTTCTTTATAATATTCAAAACCATAAATATTTTATTATGTTAAGATTATTTGTTAATAGAATAATAATATGAAAATTTTTGTGATTATATTATATGTATTTTTATTTGTTATTTATTTCTTTGTTTAAGATTCTCTTGTTAATAAATTATTATTTTTTTAAGTTTTTTATTTTATTTTTCATATATATAATATATACTGGCGAAATCAAAATAGTTTTCGTGCTTAGTAATTTAGTATAATCTAATAATAGATTCATCTTTTAAGAAAATGAAGTTTTCAAAGGAAATATAAATAGATTGAAAATTCAAATGCAATATTTTTCTATTTAGACACCAGATATTAGAGTTTTATGTAAATATTTAAAGTTTAATGCACTTAAATAATAATATTGATATATAAATTACGTCTCTACTAAAAAACTATAGTTATTGTTTTATTTTATTCCGCATAAATTGTAATTTTTATTGATTATTTGTGGCTTAATTATCATATTTATACCAATCTTTTGGTTTTTTTATTTCTATAGGCGGTTTTCTACTTTTCTGGTTGTAGAGAATAAATCCTTTATGTTTAAATAAACAACCTTTTAATGAATATTTCATGTTAATAGTCTTTTTTATTATAAATATTTCCTGCGGCATGTTATATTATCGATTTTCTATACTATTTTAAATATAATATGTCTGCAGCGAGATGAGAAAAAACAAGTTTTATGTATTTCTTTTGATGCAAAAGGAAGAATCAATTGTCTTTTAAACATAATTTTATTACTTTTAGCTGAATTATGTCGCTGAATAGCCGAATAAGTGGTGATAAATATGTCCACTAGCATAGAAAGAAATCGTACAATGATAATTTATGACATATAAAATACATTATCTAAAGTTGATAGGAGATAAAATCATCTTTTTGTGGATATATAGCCATAACAAACTTGGTTTTAATTAAGATTCTTTTGCCTTATAATGGATATTTATATACTCTACTAGACACAGCTAATATTTGTATGTATGTTTTGTTATTAATTGTTAAGCAGAAAAGGTGAATTTATTGATTTTTTGGTTAATTCCAAGTTTTATCTGTTGCCATATTTTTTTCTGTCTTAAAAAAAACTTAGAACCAAGCCCTGTTTGGCGCAAAAACCAATTTTAATATGTTGATCATACTTTTATAAGTTAAGATACACATTCTGGCTATCTCATATTTTTCATATTCTGCGATTTTTTTATAATAATGAACATCGCAAAAAAAAGGGATTTTTTTTCTTATGATAAAATTAAGTTTTCCCTATTGAAATTATTTTTTTAAAACGTAAAATACTTAGAAAATCATAAATTTTATATTTTTCTTGTTTCTGAAACTTTAATGCGTGGATTTAGTCGACTATTTTTTTTCTTTATTTTAGTGGTTTTTTTATGTGATAAAAACTATCATATACACCAAATCGAAAAAATATGTTTTGAATTATACATCAATAAAGATTATGCTTGATGTATTTTGATTTGGGATTTTAGTAGAAAGTTTAAGGGTCCTATTATTTTTTTTTCTTTTAATGATCAATTACATAAAATATTGAATATATTTTTATATCAATAGAAATATTCAATTATAAAAGAAGATTTTGATATCATTTAATTGACTTTGATCTTTATTTATAACCCATTTTAGGTATGTTTCTTATGTACGAAAATAAAGGTGGATAATGCTAAAATAGGTAATTTTTATAGGTTAAATGTCAAAAAAGCTGTTTAATTTATTAAGTAAATATAAAAAAATGTTTTTTTTCTTCTTTTTTTTTAATTTTATGTAATTTTTTTTTATATTTCTAATCATCTAAAATACTAACTTTTTCGATTTTTTTTAATACTGAGATTGAATTAAGTCCCAATATAATGTATTTTGTAAATTATTCACACTCATCGATAACACATTTCTGTAAAATAGACATGATTTTGAGTTTAAATCTGCTTGCTAAAGTAAAACAAACAACAGATTTAATGATTAAAAATTTGAAATATAGGATTTTTTATGAACTTTAAGGTGATTTATATGCTATTTGATACATATAGTCGCCTAAATAACTATAAAGAGGTGCTAATTCTGTTAGATAGCTGAATAAAAACCCTTTTTTGGTATTATTCTACCGCAAATTAACACGTCTAATGTTGAATAAAACTATAATAGTACATTTATAATAAATTGTTGTTAAAAAAATACATAAATTGTTAAATAGTTCAGCTAGGATAAAGAAAAAATGTCTATTTTAGAATACGGTGTTTGTTAAATACTATTTCTTTATTTATAATAATAGAAATTAGCATTTTTCTTTTAATATCTAGTTATTAAAAGTTTTATTTTTTGTTTTTTTCTTATAACATTTATTATAATGCATTTACCATATAATAAAAAAGTAGTTAGCCTTTTTTGTATATTTTTCATGTTTAAAAAGTAAATATACATACAGAAATAATATCTAGGTTGAATAAATATATAGTGTGAACTAAATAAATACTTGATTTTATTGTAAAAAGTGTATTTTATAGCAAAATATTCGACAATTTATTTATGATAATCTATGTTTTATGTTTCTATAAAAATAATAGATTTATATTTTTTAAATTACGATGCAATGAACACAACAATAGAGTCGCCCTTCTAGGGTAGGGGCGACTCTATTATTATATTTATCACTCGTTTATGATATTATTTCTTACCATGTTTTCAATGATCAGTTAATCCTCATCTAAAATCTTTCAGTTTTAGTGAATAAAATATAAAGCCATTGATGTCTTTTACAAATTTAATAGCCTTTTATCACTTTTTTGTAATGAAAAAAAACATCAAAATCTGTGCTAGATTACAAAATAAAACATAAATAAGAGATATAATTGCAAGATATAATCACTCTTCTATTTTAAGATTGCTTCAACAGCAAATATTCAAAAATTATATCCAAAAATATAATAAATACATTTATCGTCTTTCTTGGCAACATAAAATCCTGATTTTATATAACTTGCATTATTTAAATTGTTGTATTTGTGATATTTTATATATATGTTAAATAGAATGAATCGTCTACAAAAGTTAACACAAATAAGTTCTGATGCTTTTTTCTATAGTAAAAGTTTACATTTATTTGTGATGTTAAATCTATTCGATTGACATAAAAAATCACATATCTATGTTTTAAAAAAAACGTATAAAATACTATTAGTGGTATGAAACAATAGAAAAAGGTTTTTTATGCCATTCCTTCTGCTATAATTTGAAGTTTTTC
>NW_028233042.1:0-31474 GCF_057557595.1 Rhyacophila brunnea
TATTCATTATGATATCTGGTTTTTTTTTATCATTTTCATCACTTTGTAAAAGAAAACTTGATTTATTTCTATCGACTGGGTCCATCATAGAATTTAAAATCATACAGCCGAAATCATTATTAAAGTAAAACATTTTCATCATATCATATGCATTGTTCCCATAAGCATCCCTAAATTTTTGTTCTAATGTTCTAAATTTGCTATCGTCTTCATTTTCAACTAATGGATCATCATATTCATTTATTAATTTAAAAATAACGGAAAAAAGAGTATTTATAAGCCCGTATGTGAATTGCATAATACTCATATTCTCTCTGGATGTATTAATTGCTAAAATTTTATAAATTTCAACTATGTCTAGGTTAATTTCTAATCCTTGGGATTCTATAGTTTCAAATATGAACTTAAATCTCTTCACGTATTCGAATTCTTCATCAAGATCGAGCACAAAACTTCTAAAGTCGTTTAACAAATATAAGTTCTTGAATATATGATTAAATTGTTTGTTAATGACGTAGCTTTTTTTTGATTTAAAATCTTCATCGAATATCAATTGATTTTCCACTTTTATATCTTTCGTTTTGGGTGCAACACATGTGGTCTTATCGCTTCTAGTAGCAGATAAAGATACTTTTTTTGATTTATTTTTAACTATACGATATACCCAATAAACTATAGCTGCGAATATAATCATTAAAGTAAATCCTATATAGCAATATTTTTGTTCTAGTTTCATTTTCCAACTCGCTCTTGGGGTAAAAATAAATTATTGTCAAAATCCGTTTTTAGAGAGAAAAAGGAGTTTGATTGATAACTTTAAAAGTGGGATGGAAAAAAAGAAAAAAAATGCAAACGGTGTAGAATTTTATTATCAAGCTCATTTTATCTGTGATTAACTATTTTATCTCGAGAGTCTTTTAGGATATTACAAGACTTTTATTTATAAATTTAAAAAAATCAATTGATGCATGTTTTTTTAAAATACTTTCTAAATTTACCATCATAAAGACTAACCTAATAATTAGTTTTAGAAGCCCATCTAGCTTTATTTTTTCTTTAATATTTCAAATCAAATATCCCTAAAAAATGTAATATTTAAAGCAAATATATAAATTTTCCTACAATAAAAAAAAAATGAAGCTTTAAATCTTAACATTTCATGTTACCTTTCTCTCCGGCATTTTGAAATAAATGAACACGGGATATATTGGATTTCATGGTAATTTACATTAAAAGTTACTAATCATACCAATACAAATGTAAGTAAATTTAGAAGGCATTCTTATAAGATACTGTTCTAAACCAATATTTCTTTCAATTATTTAATTAAGAATTTATCGGAGGCTTTAAAATATAACTTATTCCTCTCTATTCTTTTTTTTTTGAGTTCATTTTGTTATAGACCTCTATGTATCATATTTAAACCATAATAAACCACCTTCTATGTGTAAAATGTTTTAATATAAAACTATGATATATGTCTCCCAATTTTTATATCATTAATTTCGTTGATTTATCATTTCTTGTGCACTATATTCTCGTAGTTTTTATGTTTAAGCTGAATTATTTGTTGTTGTTCTTTAATGCTAAATACAATTTTATATTGGTAATGACAGGCTCGACAAGATAAATACCCACATTTTTAATTGATGGCCATTTAGACTTTGTATGAGTCATGCGAAGACAAGTAAAATGGAACCCGTCTATTTTTAAAATAAAAGTAAACGGTTTTATGGAAAAAATGTGCTAAAATCTTAAAATATATTTAATTCTGATCGCTTTATTCCCGTAACTAATTTGCTAACTCTTAAATGTAAATGCTGCAAACGATTAAATAATTGTGTGATATATAATAGGCCTCTTAGGGGTCAATGTTCCTTATCTGCATCGCAATAGGCTCAAAATATAGAACCCGTTTGTTTTGTGCCCTCCAAGTGGTTTTTGTATATTATATAAATTCATTTTTAATAATTTTGGGCTTACTAAATTCCTGTCACAATAGATTTCGCACTTCATTAAGTTTTCTCTATACCATCCATTCACTAAATTATTTTTTCATTCATTAGATTTGCAAATTCATATATGGTTTTTAGGTTATTCTTACATGCCACAATTTAAAATCATGTATGTTTACCCTTTTTATCATGCACAGCCATAATATTTACATTTATTATAATTTTTACTGGTATGTATTATCATCGAGCTTAAATAAGTGAACGTCTATATTGACATTATACTCATGCTTGAATCCAAACTTTATAAATCTTAAGTTTCAGTGTGTATTATCTTCTTAAATTATTTACATGGTTAGAACTTTATTATTATTATTCCATAATAAAGTATTATTGCTTCTTACAAGTATACGATAGGTATGTTTAAAACTACTCGCACTAAGATGGCTTGTAAACCAAAACTACTCCTTTTATTCATAATTGTTTTCGCAAATTAGATCAATTAAATTATGAGGATATTTGTTGTGCATTAATATTTCATCTATTAATATAAATTTCAAGTTTTTGTCTTAAGCTGAAATGGATTAATTAAACATATTATAGATAAGATGGGTGAATTAAAATTAAACGTGTGTTTAGAGGAAATCTAGTAAGTTTTTTAATGGTTAAATATAACAGATCAAACCTGATTTTTTGGAAGCATACATAGTTTTATTTAAACCTTATAATAGCTAATTAAAGTTTCATGCACAAATATTTTTTTATTTTCCCATCGAAACCATAATAAGAAAATAAAGACCGATTTTTATCCAACTGAAATGTAAAAAAATAAATTCTTTCGTTTTTTCTTGTCGAGCTATGATTCCTTATTTTCACTTTTTCTTTGATTTCCAAATTAACTAGTTCCTAATACTAAATCATCTTTCTCGATTTTTACGTTTGATTTCGAAAAATTAAACTCAAATCAGTAAATTTATTTTCTAAAATACCTAATATATTATAATTTAACTCATTCTCATGTGTTATTATATTCCTTCATCCTTGTATAGAACAATTAAGTATATGGCTTCATTTGGCCTTTCAATCTACAAATGTATGCGTATAATCTTGTGAATTCTTCATGAAATGCAACGATTAAGGGGCTTCTAAAACACTTTTTTCATTCATCATCATTTTTAAGAAGATTATATGCTACAATAGTCTCTTCAAATCTTGATAGCTTTAAAAATTTACATTTTTATAATTTTAATAAGTATCAATCAATTGTTTAAAATTAACTTTTTGTATATATACAATACTTATGCAAGTCGAATATTATATTGGAAATTTTTAAATTTCTATTTTTCGTTATTGTTTTTATAGGCATAAAATACAGGGATCTCTTTATAATAAGTTTACTTGGTTATTAATCATCTTCCTTACATTTAATTCCAGGCAAAAGCATGGTATTTATACTTTATTTTATTTAGTTCGAGTCTTACTTTTTCCTCTTCGTATGTTATTGACTGATAATTTAATATATTTTAACGCGAATCTATAATTTATGGTATTTATCGTGCATCTTGGCTTCTAAAGGTTTGCTGAAACTAATATTCCGATTCCATATCTTATGTTAATATAAGGATAGCTCTTATTATTCTTCTATTTTTTTATCTACACGATCAAGCTAATTATAAATATATTTGATAATAGATCTTACGGATTTTATGGATGTGATAATTATAAATTAATATTAAAATGACATTTTCTTATATGGAACTATAATATTACTTTCAAAATTATCTCTTCTTACATAATGAATATTCCCTTTACTTCTTCTATGCCTTGTGTTGCATTCATCGATATCTCTGAGATTCAAATTACTTATGGGATAATATTTCCATAAAAACCATTTTTTTGAATAGTGGAAACATATTACTGGACAGTAGACAATAGATCATGTGCTTGCTACAATTCTAAAAATTAATGATATTTAAACTCTTATAGTATATATTCAGATATAGAGTTATCGTTTTTTTGTAATTTATATATCTTATAAATTGAATTGAAAGTCCACAAAATGTAGGCATAAGATGGTCCACGCCTTTATAACATGATGTTAAAATATAAGCGTTTGGTTTCCGAGAATTTCATTTTTAGCATATCTTTAAGAAAAGCATAAGTTTTTAGTTTAAAAACCTTTTTTTTTAAACATAGTTTTAAAAAAAGGTGGTGTATTGAAGAAGACTTTGAAGAGGAGAAGATAGCTAAAATTATTAATACGCTTTGCACGCACAAATAAATCAAGATGTGTCTGTGAACAAAAACTAAAAGTACAACTATGAATTTAGTACATAAATAAATTTTAATATTCTAAACATAGTTTATATAATCGTGGGGGTGTGATTTTTATTCGTTCCTATTAGTTAAATATATTACAGCTTTAGAATTAGGCTTATCAAACTTACTTAAGGTTGAAATTAATTTTTGAAACCTATCTATAGATTTTATTGACGATGCTTTTAATATTGATTAAATAAAAATTGTCTATACCTATATTTATTTATCCATGTTAAATTTTCATATTAAATGATCCGATTCTTGATGGTTTTGTACTTTGAGGCTTATTTGATATATTGTCCTTTATTTTTATTTCCGGTTTGTATATTATTGCTTCAATAACTTGAAAAGCCATAAAAGAGCAGATAAAAAAATTATGACGATTTGAGATACTTTAAATTTCAAAGTTATAGCTTTAGATCATAATTATGTTTTCTATGCTTTATTTATTTTTATTTGTGTATTATATCATATCTATAGATTCGGGCAGAATAATATATATGTCACATGGTATATATGAGATCTAAGAACCTCATTCCTCTATTGAAATCTGCGGTGTATTCTTATAGTGATTTATATTTCACATTTATATGGGGCTCTTGTGTTAAGATTGGCAATAAAATCGAAATTTATCATTTTAAGGAATACTAATGCGGTATTCCCTAATTCTTCTAATTTTTATTCTTAGTTTGTATGTTATTATTTTTTCTAATTTGTTTTTTTATTTGTTACAACCTCAAAAATATTTGTAGTATTTTTTATGTGAATCCCCACTTCTTTCAATATCCAGTCTATTTTTTATAGAAAACTATTTCTGATCATACATTTTAAGTTATAGAAATATATATTTTTGTTGATTTTTTTAATGCCCCACATAAATTGCTATTATCTAATCTCATTATTACAAAAAAGTTATTCAAAGACTGTAAATGATGATAATTTATGCCATGTATTCTAAATAAAATATGGATATTTCAAATAATTAGTGTTTCTGTTTCAATGAAGACAATGCACTGTTTTCTGGTTTTATATTTTTTAAAAAATTTCTGCTTTCACAAAAAGACAGTCTTAAACATTAATTAGGTTATAATTTTTAATATGTGTGACTTTATAACTATCACGACAACTTTTGAGACAATATATTTCTAATTTAGCTTCGAAATATAGTAAATCACAAGACTTTCATGATCTATCTAATGAACTACATGTGGCCTATAAAAAAACAGATTTTAATTATATATTTAAAAACAATTATTTAGTTTTATATCCGTGGCTAATTTTAATTTAGCTCAAATTTTGGCCAATTTTTCACAAGAAAACCGGGTTTAATATAATTTTTTTAGATAACTTATGGTTTTTCGCTCTGTTAAATTAAACTAAATAAAGCTTTTTTTTTGTCTTTTATGGATATATCGCCGTGTTTTTTTATTTGTGGCATTGGTAAAGTTATAAATTACAGAATTGCTTTCTGGTGGTGGATTATCTGGTATGTCTTATTTTGGCCTAGTCTCATGATGTTTTTTTATTCATCACTAAATGCTAGGAATGATAACTACAATTAAAAAACCTACAAAAAATCACAGTAATAGGATTTTTTTTGATGATCTTAATTATCATTCGATTTTTACATTGTCGGAAATTACAGCCAAAATTAAATTAAATAAAATATAGATAAATATTTTTTGCGTGTTCATATCTAATTGATATGTATTATTTTTGACTGCACAAATATACTATAATAGTGTTAGTGTATACACCATTTGCATGATTCTTAAACTCAACACTAGATTGACTGTTTCATGATTAAAACTAGATGCACATAAATATGTAGTACCTCTTCTCATATCTATATATACTACGATTTAAGACGCAAACATTTTTTAAGATATTTGTTTATGTTTTCTCATCACGATTTCTAACCGTGAAAAGAGGTCTTTTTCACATTTCACTTCTTTCCACCATGCCATAAATTTACACGCTAATTAATTTGTATCGA
Source organism: Rhyacophila brunnea (assembly GCF_057557595.1). Taxonomy (NCBI): domain Eukaryota; kingdom Metazoa; phylum Arthropoda; class Insecta; order Trichoptera; family Rhyacophilidae; genus Rhyacophila; species Rhyacophila brunnea. Next base: position 6,268 of record NW_028233042.1, read on the forward strand.
CTATTATCTTTATGTGGTCTATATTCGCTTTCATCTACTTCTAGAATTTTTTTTTCAGATTTTCGATCATATTTTAGCGTCCTCTGAAAGCTTTTTTTATTTTCTTCTGATATTTATTTTCACACGGTAAATCATTTCTCGTGAAATACGCAAATATTTTAATATTATATTAATCTTTCTTCTTCTATAATATCATAAAAAATAAAGCCAATATTTTTGAAACTTCTAAATGTGGTATATTCGAAGCTTTTGATGCAAATATTTGTTAATTTTCGAGATTATATTCTCCCGTATCTATATTTGATTTACAGGGAAGTATCCAAAATTTCTTATACAAATGATATGAAAAGTTCTTTAATTTATCCCTAGTCTCTCAAAAAAAAGTTTCATACTTGTAGTTTTTAGGTGTTTACGTTTTTTTCATCTATTTATAAAAGGGGTGTTTAGAAATATTGGCAAGCACAAAGCGGCACACTAGAGTTCTATTATACTGGTGTTTTCTTGTTAATTTTAGTTGTAATTACCAATTAAAGGTAAATAATAAGTTAGCCTGATCTTAATAATTATGTATATTTATTATTTGCAAAAATATGATTCCTTTACATTACAACCTCTCATTCGTACAGAGAAAACAACAAAGGGTTTATTTTTAGCATTTTACTATAATAATGCATAATTTAAATATTCTAATATAATATAATTTGAAAGTTTAATTATTAAATATACATTTAAACTTTCATCAAAATATATAAATAGCAAAGTTACAATTTTTTTGTAATTTCAAGATAAAAAAACAATTAATCATCATAATTTTTGAATAATAAAAAAAATTGGCTTATCTTCATAGTTATAATTATGAAATTTGTTGTGCATTTTTTTGCATAACCTTTTACTTTAATAAATATATTTAAAAAAAATTTCTTACCTATATTTCTAATTGAACAAATTATTTATTTCTTAGAAAATGTAGGTTTATTGCTAGTAAATTTTAGCATATTTTAAGCGTATCATGTGAAGAATAATACAAACCAGGCATGATAAAAATTTTGGATAACTAGCACTATCAAGTTGCATTGATTTCTTTGCGTTCTCCCTTTATTTTCATCAAACTAAAAAAATATTGTTATTCAAAAACACATTATAGAATTAAATTTTTTCATATAATTTAGTAATATGTAAATATTAATTTCTTCTTTAAATAAAATCCTGACTATATTCTTATTTATAATTTTTTTTGCTTTATTCATGTATTTTACTTAATTTTTTAAAAATCTATTTTCTATAAATCGAACTTCCGAATATTATCAAATTGTATCATACACGATATACGTCTTAAGCGAATCATAACACTACAACGAGACCGATTGGTGTAAATAATTAAGTTTTTTTCTATAAATAATTTATATTTGGATTAGAACGGAGTTTTTATAAAAACGAGGGTTTATGGACATAAAAGAAATACAAATTTGAAATTTAAATTATCTTCATGTTGTATAATTTCTGTTTCGCAATATTTTTTAATTTTTTTGACGTTTAATTTAATTTTTAAAATTTTTATTATTTTATATATATCCATAATATTAAAAACTTAATTTAGTTCATTCTACTCACTAAAAAAGTAAGATGAAAATTAATCTTATACAAATTTATTAATATTCTAAATCACAACCTAATCTGTGTATATATTCTAATATTAAGTTTTCATGCAATAATTCTTTATTATTCATGTTATACATCTTTTCAAAAATATTGCGGATAAATATTATAAATACTCATCTTAGTTTTAAGGCTGTTTAGTAAAATTAGATCATCAATTATAATTTAAAACTCTAATCACAGAAACAATAACATATACCTTATGAATTTTATAAATTTCTTGTGTACATGATAATTTTTCAGCATACTTGAACCTGTTTTTTTAATGTGATTCTTAAAAACTATAAAAAATTTTATATTGAAATATAACCTAGTTTTTAATATAAATACAACTTATTCATATTATTTTTTTTTGCACACTTTAAAAAACCTTTTCTATACTAATAGAATTTTAGAAATAATCCCTTCGTTAATGGGAATTTAGGCTTGATTCAACACCTTCACCTTAACTCATTCCTGTTTATTGAATATATTGTACAATTTGTTTTCATCTCTTTATGTTTATTAAATTAGAAATAGTAAACTTTCATCTGTAGATATATCTAAAAAAACATAGTTATATTGATTGATATCTTACAAGACTATAGCTTTACTTATCAAAAATATTTAATATTTAATTAAATTTGGTTTCTTTGGTGAGTCATAGACCCCTTTTTTCATTCTTTAATATTCATCTTAGATTATAAATTCTAGAAATCACCAAAACAATCTTAAAAATTCACTAGTTATATACGCTTATTATTTAGTGTGTATGTTTATTGAGGCTTAATGTTTTAATTCTGTCGTTTAACAGATAAGGTAAATGCGACCATAAAATATAATTTTTATATTTTAAAATACGATTTTATTCATTTTATTTATCTGTTTGAAAATAGGATAGATATATTAAATTTATTCCATAGGTAGAAATTGAACTAATATGTAATTTTTTATATAATTTATACTTTTTTTTTATCAGCCAGTTGTTTGTGGTATTATCGAGTTCTAGTGAAACATAAGACCTCAATATTTAATATAGCTAATAAAATAAGACATGTGTATATATATACTATATAAATGATGCATTTGAAAGTGCAAATGGCATCAAATAAAAGAATAATTTTCTCAAGATATATGAATTTTGTTTGGTTTAGTTAGAATATTCTGATAAATGGTTGTTTAAGCTGCAAAATGTAATTATGCATATGGTAGCTCCCAAGAATTCAACTTGTGTCATTCTAACCTATTTAATGGTGTAAAATGGCGAAAAATTCGCAGAACAAGTTTTGGTTAATTTTTATAACAATTTTTTGAAACTGGATTTGATCTAAAAAATCAATTTCTTCAATTATTGCATAAAATATAATATATAATGCACAATATAATTTCCAAATAATAGTGTTTTTAATTCACGATCTATACATTATATTAGTCATATTAAGGTATTAGAAATGCCAACTGACTGATGCATACACATAAACTATAGGATTGAAGAAAACACTTAAACTAATAAGTCTTGAAAGAAGAAGATATGAAGTGTATGATTGTGAAGTATTAAAGAAGTATCAGCGAAAGTCTTATATAGACCAATCTAAAGTTTTGATTGAACATAATCTTAATGCTAGAAATCAAATTAGTACATAAAATATTATTCTTATGATTTTATCGAAATTAAAAAAACTTAAAAATTTGATATAAGAAACATGTTAAATAAAAATTTTAAACCCAATGAATTTATTTTTTGGCTCTGATTCCATAAAAATTTAATATTTCTATTATAGATATTATAAGAAGAGGTGATATAAGTTTATATCTCTTCTACCACATAATAATGAATTTTTACAGTTATTCTGATTATTACACAATAATTTCATTTAAAAATACAATTCTTAAAATTTTTGAAAATTTTTATAATCTGAGGTAAATCTAGCAACTCGATTTCTGATGTGGTTAAAATTTTATATGCTCCGAATGAATGGGATAAGTGATTTAATATCTAAAAATCAATTTATTTATAGTTCAAATTAATTGTTATTGTTTTTTTGTCTAGTATTAATTGCTTGATCTCTCGTGTGCACAGCGTATTTATTCTTTCGGCCTTCTTCGAAGTCTTCTTCAATGATTCACCTCTTTTCAGACCTATTAATTCAAAGTTCTTTCTCATTCCCAAGGTTTGTATATATTCCTCGATCTGGTTCGGGATTTCGAGTTCTTTCAAGTAATAATTTAAAAAAAAAATAACCTTTTTTTATTTATGGGTTAACTTTCTTCTTTTTATAAATTATGTATATATAGACGTGATCAGCCTATTGGTAAAATCCACAACTTCTTGATGCATCTTTTGACACCTTCCCCTGATATATATTTATCAACTGCCCTTCTTCTCTCAAATATGATGAGTTAAAGTGTCTTGCGAAGTTTGTGAGCTTGCACGTATGCTTCTACTTCGTCCGGGATTTTCAACTCGTAAATAATCACCTTATCTAAATTAATCTTGTGAAAACAAATAAGATACTTTATAAAATAAAAAATAAATATTATTAATTTAAATATTTAAAAATACGACAGAATAATTAATTTAAAAATATAGATGCTGATTGCGTTTTCTGATATGAAATACATCTTCTAAATTGCTTTACATGTTTTCATCCATAAGTTAGTGCTTCTTATTTCTCATAAATTTGGTCTTTCATGTAATTTATATCTGTGTTAATACGCCCAGTGGTAATTCTATTTATCAAAATTTTAGAGGTTTTTGTTTAAAAATAAATTAATTATAAATTTTTATATAATATAACTACTTATAAAAATATAATTTTAATGAAGCAAATGACACTGTATAATCTTTTAATAAGTTCATATCTGGCTCCTGTCGTGCTTGCGAATACGGTGTCGTTTTCTTTTTGGGTTATCTTTGATAAGGAGATAAGCTTAAAATGATTGCAAAATAGACAGACACTACATAAATTAGTTACAATACTTCATAAAATATCATGTTAAGTCACAAAATATCATAATAATATATTAAGGAGCTAGAAATTACAACAAAATTAGAAAAATGTGCACAAGATATAGGATTAAGTAAAAACTTAAACCAATTGGTTTTTCTATAAGTAGATGCGATATGTATGATTTTAGAGAATATATTACGTATTAAGCACTTCTATTCTATAGAAGAAAAATTAGTTTTGCTTAAACAAATACAAATAGCTGAAAATAAAATTACCACAAACTGCTATTCTTAATTGTTATTATAAAACTTATTATAATTTTAAAATATAAATATTTTATCTGATATTTGATGCTTTATAAACATATAATCGTATCAAATAGCCTATAGGTCCATTTCTACAAATAATACCCACTATAATTATAAGTCTTTTAATTTTGAGCATGTTTTTTGTTTAGCGTTTCTAATACTGCCAGAATATGCTACTATCAATATGTAGATGGTATTCCATTCAAATTTGTGCATTTTTTTAGAGAGTCAATTACATCTATGGCTATATTTCGAGGAACTCTAAATATACAAATACTATTCTCTAAAAGATTTTCAAACTTCGTAAATGAGTTAAGATAAGCTGCTACTTTAATTCCTTTCTCTTCGATAACTAAATCAAATACAATTTTTTAATATGTTTCAGACAATATCTTTATTTTTATTCCGAGTTCTAATTTTATTCCCATATATCTATACTTTAATCGTACCATGTAATGTGCTGAGGATGAAATAAAAACATGCTAAAAACTTAAATATATATTATTTTTTGTTAAAAATTAAAAAAATAATAGCAATTATATAATTTGTGTTTCTTTTCTTTGAAAATACACATTTTTTTGTTTATAATTTAAATAAAACAACATAAAAACCAAATATAGGTGAAATTTGCCTTAAATAGATGTCAAATATTGAAAAATGGCGTCTGAATATATACTTTCATGAATTAATATTAATTTGTAAAATTGATAATTTAGCGTCATAAGTGTAACTTTAACTTTTAATTGTAAATAAGTTAAACTAGAAGGCGTAAATTATAGCTTAAAAAAACTAGCCTCCGTATCTTAGTCTGTGAATCATAAATTTTAGAATAAGCCGCGTTAACAGGCACCGATAATTGTTATCATACACACAATAAAAGAAAAAAATCGTTCAAAAAAGACACAATTAAAGTGTTTATTAGATGACACCTTTATATTTACTGCAAAGAAAACAATCAATAAGACGATGGTCTTATATACGGAATTAAAATACACTTTTATAATCTATTTGACATTAAAAAAATAAAGATTCTAAGTTTCTCATGAATAAATATACTTTTGTAAAAACCTACAATTATACGAGGTATATTGTATTTAAAACAAATTTATAATAGTATTTATAATCGACACAAAATTTGTAATCGGATATTTCTTTCTTCAGCGTATTTATTACGAAAAATATAAATTATTTACAAGGTATGTGTATTATTTCAGTTTCTCTAATAAAATTATGACCAGAAACTGCCCATTTTACAGCATTTTGTGGACTGTTTTTTTTTCTTGCTTATATGGATTTTTAAATTTCTAATCTGAAATATTTTAGCTTAAATATGTGGCAAAACCTTTACTATCTATTGAAGAACAAGTGTTTTCTGCTAAAGTATATTAAAGATCCAACCACATTAGTTATAAAACCGCCTTTTACATCTTACATTGGTTTTTGTACAGCCAAAAATATTATATTCATAATATTAAATTATGTATTTTTTAAATATTCGGCAAGAAATATTTTTATATGTTCCGTTTTTAAAATGGGAATAATTTTATAATAACAAGCCATAAATATAGTAATTTGACAATGTCGGTTGTGAAGAATCAGGTAAAATCAAAAACATTCTTAAAATAATTAAGTTTCGTGCGGAAAATAATATTATTCTTGATTATTTATCATATTATCTTCATTAATGTTTTTTATAGGAATTTAGAAGTACCTTGTATTTCTTACTCTATTTAACCAGAACTATTTTACTTCTTTTTTATTTGACATCCCATCATTTTTATATTAGATATGTATTTTTCTTTCTATCACAAATAATTAAAACTCAATTGTGTAGTATATTTTTTAAATGATATTTCAACAATAAATCTTTTATAGTGGTTAGCATAAATTTCGATTTATTTTTTAATTTTAAAATTGACATTTTTATGGTCTTTTACGGATTCTTAATGTTTTTCAATTCACTTAAAAGCTAAGGCTCTTTATTTCAGTAAAAAAATGCGTAAAAACAACAGGAATTCAATTCTCTAATTAAATATAATTTTTTCCTTATATAAATTCCCTTTTTTCTTATGCTTTTTTTCGTTTATGGTTGATGAGTAGTTTGGTTCAAAATATCCAAGAGAAAATTATATATACGAAAAATAAAAACATTAAAAGTAAAATTCGCCATTTAATCTTAAAAAAATACTTTAGAAATAAATATAAATAATATTACTATTGTCTGTAAAAAGATTAATTTTTTTTTAGCATAATAACAATGATAAGATAGTTTTTTTTCTTTTTCTTTTATAAAAAAGAGCGATTAAAATCCTCAAAAATTGATATAGTCAATAAAGTTATAAAAACAACATATAAATGTGTTGAGAATTCTAGCTATACAAATATCAGTATAATTTTAACTAATTTAAATTAAAACAAAAAAATCAATAAAAAGGTTCCTTTCTGTTGTGTATAATAAAAAAAAAGCACGAACATAGTATTTTTTAGATAAAACATATAAATGCCTTTTTATTATTTTTATATGATTTTTAATTTGAATACATGTGCTTTTTTCATGTTTATAACTGCTTTTCTTGCTAAATAAATAATATGTAAGATTCCATCTTTATTTTGTCTTAACGTTTAACCTGAAAATGCCTCTATAATTCTAATTTTATTGTAGAAATACATTTTTAACATTTAAATACAAATAATGTTCTGTGTAGTCAATAAACGATGCTTATTTATAAATTAAAATTTCCCTTATAAATTTATTATAGCTAAATGTGGTATATTGTATACTTTTCTTCTTAAATCAACAACATCCAATGCATCTAATATGGAAAATTATTTTTGGATTTTTTTAAATATATCTTGTATAGCTTATAAATCAGCTATAGAAAGGCTGTGTCTAGTGAGTTTCAAATGATATTTTTGCTGAAAACATATAACAATAAATATTTATCAAATTTTGAGGACTAGATAGAAATTGTGTGCTGTGGGTACATTAAAGATCTAGGTGAAATATTATATACTTACAGCATATAAAAATAGAATAATTTAAAAAAAAATTCGCGTCACTACAGAAACAATGTTCAGCGACTTTTAGTAGGTTTAATCTTTGTTTTTTAATTATACTTTAAGATTAAAGAGGCATATCTTGCTACTAAATACTGTTTTTATGAATTAATCAAGTTTGAAATCGTTTTTTATGTTATTTGACTGTTTCTACCATTTTTTTCTTAAAATATGCATTCCGTCGTGATTCATTCGAAAACATACGCCAAGTTAGCTTACATGACCCATATAGGAAGTATAATACCGCTAAGACTTCAAAGGTTAAAATATGGCATTAAACCATCAACAAAGTTATAGGATAAAAAGCCTCCAAATAGAGTTTTTATAATATACTTAAAATTATTCTAGCTATTTAAACCATCAACATCTAAGATTATACACAATTATTTGGTAAATATACATCATAATATAATATAATATTTTTTTAATGTCGAATTATTTTGAAAAATTCTTAGATTTATAAATTGGGAATCTTCAATTTCCAATTATGAGCATCTAATTTATTCTTTTGTGTCTTAATAAACTTTTAGAGGGCGGAATAGAAGATAATATCGACTCATTTTATAACAAATCTATTAAATTATTTATTTTGAACAATTTTATCATTTATTCGGCATTCATTCGAGAGAACAATTTTTTTCATGATTAATATTTAATTTTTGATATGTCTATGTCTGTAAATACCTATGTTTGTAAATACATATTTTTTTACTCAAAGAAAAACATGATAATTTCAAATTTATCAACAATATTTGAAAAAAATATAAGTTTTAAGCAAACAAAAAAAAATTATGGAAAACATATAAAAATAGAAACCTTTCTATTATTCATATGTATTTATAGAAAGAGGAATGTTTCACCCATATGACGTTGTCTAAAAAGCTTGTTATATCCTTATCATCACATTAGAATATAAAAGTAAGCTTTTAGAAGATTAAAAGTAAATCTTTGATCGCCTAAAACGAAAAACTTATGAATTTGCAGTAGGTATATATCATATTTAATAACAGAATAATCATAAACAAAAATATCACACAGGATATATAGTATTATCACATAGCTGTTTCTACTATTTTATATGTTTTTTAGTTTATAATTATTGTCTTTACTTTTTTCTAAGTTCGTTGTTTAGGTGTGAAAATTACCGAGTTCTCGTACAATACCATTTATCGCTTCATCCAACAAAAAAAAATTTGTTTATATATAAATCAAAATTTAAAATTATGCTTTTTGTACTTTTTTTGTGTGATTCGATTGAATTAAAGACTATATTAAGCATTTTTTATTCATCAGTCCTAGGATGACTGTTTCGCAATCCAAATATTAATCATATTGTATATTAAAACTCTAACATTAATATACTATTCCAATATACACGAGTTTATAGGATGAACTATAGTTTGTTTTAGGCAATTTTATGTTCTTTTATAATATACAATTTCAAATAAACATTCAGATTTATTTTTTACCATAAAGATTTCATTTATCGTAACAAATCTTCTGAAGTCTTTATATGATAAAAAAATTTTTAATATATAATTCTAATGTTTGTTTTTGTTTTTATTGTTCTTTGGATTTTATTTCTATTTGATAAAACCTTTTATTCTTGCTTTTTCGATGGACGGGTTGAAGTTTAATTTTTAAAATATATTCGAAGGAATGGATTCGTTGGTTCTAAGGTAATTGATCGCTATATTCACTAAAAAAATAAAAAATTATCGATATTTTTATAACTACGGCATTATTTATTACTATAATTTATTTTAAATAATATACTTTTGTGTAAAAAGATATGAAAACAGAAAAGTCGATGTTGAAGAAAAAGCATAGTTCAAAAAAAATTTAAAACAAAATCCGTCATTCAATATACATTAGCAATAAATTATCTAAAATTAGAAATTTAAAGTTAGAGATGGTAATCCAATACTATATCCTATTAATGGCAATATATTTTATAATATTCAGTGAGTATTTGGATATAAAATCACATACATTTGTCTAATAAAGTCTAATAATCTCAAAAAAATGGATAACATGTGATAATGTCGGAATAGCATCTAGGATTGGAAATAAATTGTCAATCACAAAAATCAAAATAATCTTAAACTATTTCTAAATCACATACTTTTTTGGAAACAAATTACTTTGTAATCTATTTATCTGAGAAATTGAAAAGATAAAAACAAATAATAACCTTCTGGGATAATAATTCTTGTGCTAGAGATAATAGTAATCAGAGAAGAAGCCTAGTCTCTTAAACGATTTCTGTCTTTTAAATCATATAAGTTTATCTAAAATTATTCTTTTTTTGTCATTTAAATTATAGATTCAGTTTTAATATCATAGATTTTGATGTGTAATACACAAAGCTTGAATATAATAATAAATAGATTATAGTTACTTTAGATGATTTGGCATTCATATTTTAGTCCTAAAATTTTAAATTTATATATTATCGAAACTGCAATATTATAGATTAATTACTTTGAAAAATTATAATTTATACGGTGGAAACATTAGGCGGACTTTTTTGACTCTAATATATTTTTATTGTAATTTTAGGCAGATTATTAGGTCTAATGTATCTTTTTTTTGTATTCAATAATAATTATAGGTGAAAATAGTAATTTTTTAGTCAACATCACTCATTGCGTAATATAACTAGATAATCGACCAATGGTTCTTGTGATATAAATAAAACGGTTAGATGTGGAATAAAAAAACCTTTAGGATGACTCTATAATTCAAAAACTATTGTAACATTCAAACGCAATATATTAATAATAAATCATTTTAGCCTTGTTTTGCACATATATATAGCATCAAAAAAATAACTTTAATAAACAGTATTTTTTTATTTATCCTGTGCTAAATTTGTTTTTAGGCACATTCACATTTATATAAGTCTAGAAAGCATTTTATTAATATTTAATTTGGGTTGAAAAATGTTTTTTTAAACAAAATGATCTCTTAAATGTTTAAGAAGTTTAAGGTAGATTTCTGCTTTATATAAACTTGTTTTCATTTTCTTCTATGCTAGTTATTATCAAATTGATTAAAATACTAGTATTTTATATCAGTTATATTATATGTAATTTTATTTGGGCAACAATAATTCAGGAAACCAAACATTTTGATTATAAGACGTCGGTCTAGATTAAAGAACCAGTTGTGACACTGGAAATAGAACTTATTTTGATAAACTAAAATAGTTAATTATTTTTTTAAATCAATGAAAGATGTTGATTGGTTTTGTAATACATATAAAATTAGGATAGTTTATATTAAGATATAAAAAAATCAGTGGTGCTCTGATCAAGGCTAAATCATAAGATTTTTATGTCGTATTTTTTTTTAAATTTAATAGAATCGAAGAATAAAAAATTGGATGATGGATCATTTATTAAACTGAGTACATATTAATGACGCCACGAAACCGCATATTCTAACCTAGCTCATAAAATAAGTGAATATTAATATTGCTTTCATCAAGAATGGCATTTATAGTATTCAAATTAGTGATTTCACCAGTGTCCATGGCCCTCCACACATCATTTTCTATGAAATATGAAACCCTTCTAATTTCGTTTTCGAATTCAAAGTAACCATTGAAGGAATTTAATGTGTAATTTTTGTCATTTAAGACAAATTTTCTTCGTATTTTAGGCAATTTTTGGTCGGATTTATTTACGTGGTTAGCGTCATTATTTATGATAATATAAAATATAAGATACTGAGGTATTGTTGTTTCAAGTAATTCGCCTGAATTTCCTCGAAATTCCATTTTATCGATTTTTTGTGTATCTTCGTCACCATTTTTAATTGCGATAAATTTTTCATTTCTATTTAGATAATTGATCATAGGTGCTAAAACTCCACAGCCAGAATCATTATTAAGAAAAAACATTTTCATCAAATTATTTACTTTTAGCCCGAGATTATCCACAGATCCTTCTCCTAGCACTCGAATAGTGCCATTGGGGAGAATTTCGCTGGATGGATTTTTATCTTTCATATGTTTGAAAACTTTATGAAGCAAAAAAGAGAAAATTGTGTATGTTACATTCACGATTCCTGTGTTCTCTATGGGGACATCTGTATTTAAAAATTTTAAAATTTCATCTGTATCTAACTTGGCACTCAGTCCTTGGGATTCTAAAGTTTTAAATATGAACTTAAATCTCTTCCCATATTCGATTTCTTCATCAAGATCGAGCACAAAACTTCTAAAGTCTTTTAACAAAAAAAGGTTCTTGAATATGTGATTATATTGTTTATTCATTACGTAGCTTTGTTTTGATTTAAAATCTTTATTGAATATCAAAGGATTCTCCACTTTTATATCTTTCGCATTGGGAGTAACACATGTGGTCTTGTCGCTTCTAGTAGCAGATAAAGATACTTTTTTTGATTTATTTTTAACTATACGATATACCCAATAAACTATAGCTGCGACTATAATCATTAAAATAAATCCTATATAAGAATTCTTTTGTTCTAGTTTCATTTTCCGACTCGCTCTTGGGGTAAAAATAAATTATTGTCAAAATCTGTTTTTAGAGAGAAAAAGGAGTTTGATTGATAACTTTAAAAGTGGGATGGAAAAAAAGAAAAAAAATGCAAAAGTCTGGAATTTTAAATTCTAATAGTATTAGATCAATAAAATAAACATATTCAAGCTCACTTTATCTGTAATGAACTATTTTATCTTATGGGTCTTATAAGATATTACAAGATTTTTTTTGTGTCATATTTTGAATGAACTTTCTATGAAAAAAATAATATTTTGTTGTTATTTATTTATCGGAATTTATTTTTTAAATTTAAAACTATACGTTGTTTCATTACAAAACCACTTTAATCAATCAATATAAATCTAACTTAATGTAAATTACAAGATAAATGTTAATATACAAAAAAATATAAGATTTTAATCATTTAAATATAAACTAAAAATTAAATACACATTACATGAATTATAATAATCTAATGTATATAATCGTGGTTGCATGTATTTATTGTTTCTGAGTCTTCTCATTATTTACATAAATACGACAAAAGAATCAATATTTGATTCAGACCATTTTTATTATAAATTTCCCCTTGTTATTAAAGAGTTTCTGGGATGTTTGCACAATTTAAATACATTATATAACTTTTATGTGCAGAAAACTTCTCAAACGCAATCTTCTGATCCAAATTAAACAGAAGTAGAACTCTTTTCTTTGTGAATTTTTTAGATTGAGGTGCTATACATTTTAAAAGATATATAAATAAATTTAAATTTTCTTATAGCGCAATAGAATAAACATTAAAAGGGGGGGTTGTTATTTAAAACACATTTCGGTTTTTATATAAAAATGGATCAAGTGAAACTCGAATACACAGGTATAGACACATAAGATACATTACAACCATGAATATTTAGCTGTATTTTGAAATAATAACAATAACTTTAATAAATTTATAAATACTTTGAATGTTAAATACAAAAATATTGCTCTATTTTCTGCACAGTATAGAGAATTTTGGATGTGTCTAGCATGTTCTATTAATTATAGGATAATAAATAAGAAGCTTTTATATTCCGATAATATAATATTGAATCAAAAATAAAACTTTAAACATTACGATTATGATTATTTTGGAAGTTAAACTTATAATCCACAATATTTCAAGTATTTTGGTTTAAATCTTTACGATCACGCGTTACAATATATTTAAAAGGTTAATAATAATTGATCTCTGATAATTTGGAAAGAAGACAGCTGAAATAGTCATTTATAATTTATTCTCGTGTGTTTTGAGTTAACAGAATATTAATACGGAAAAATTAAAGAAAAACAGCCCTATTTTGTGCTTGATAGATGTATTTTTCCGAAAATAGTGAACAATATGGTGATATAATTATTAAATGAATGCCTTTAATTGTTTATGCCATACAAATTATCCGATTTCTATGTAAGTTGTTTTAAATGGTGTAATATAGTTCATATTAGAAAAGATCTACGAAATTTGAAGTTTGTATTTTATACAAAGAATGTTGACAGATCAATAATAACATCTGTTAGATCCGTCCGTATTCAACATATATTTAGTGGGAATATATACCAATATAGTATATTTAATATAGAAATGGTAATTGTTATTTATTTATGGGTTAAGTTTCTTTTTATCGATTTTATCTATTTAGACGTGTTCAGCGTGTTGGGAATATTGCACAACTCCTTGATGCATCTTTTAACACCTTTCTCTGATCTATCTTCATCAACTGCTCTTCTTCTCTCAAATGAGATGAGTTCAAGTGTCTTGCGGAGTGTGAGAGCTTGCATGTATGCTTCTACTTCGTCCGGCATTTTTAACTCCTTAACATATTTTTTATGATATTTTGTGACCACCCCATCCCAAGTCATCACATATGGTATTATTCTTGTTTTACATTTGTAAATTAAACCAAGTTCGTTTGCCAAGATGTCATATTTCCTATATTTTTCATTCTCAACTTCAGTCAAGTTATCAAGGCTCGTTATACCTATTTCGATCAGCGTAATCATATTTTCTTTTTTATCGTATAGAAAAATATCAGGTCTATTTTTTTTGATTAAAATATCTGTTTTAATTCGGGTATCAACTTTTATTTCTGCATTTTCGTTTTCGCATATCTCTTGTACTGAGTGAGTTCTGATCTTTTTGGTTTTCTTGAAGTTGTATCGTCTTGATAGGAGGAAATGAAGACATCTTACTATTTCATTATGTCTTCGCGTGTAATCATGCCCTAACATTTTCTTGCATCTTGTTGCAAGGTGATCAAATGTTTTCATAGCTTCGTTACAATGTAGGCATTTTATCCTCTCACCGAAAAACACATTTCTGTCTTGAATAAAACAGAATTTTCCTTCTTCACTTGATTTAATGTTTCCATCTTTTATCCATCTTGATGATCCAACAATATCAACCATATCATTATTATTAGCTTCAAAAAGTTTTTGGTGTAATGATTTTTCTTATATTTTACACCATAAACTTTCTTGCTGCTTTTTCACCAGTGTTTCGGAGTCGGTGATGTTAGCATGACATTTATTTTTAAGATATATTTCAATTAGTGAGAGATATGTCTTGTTATCTTTTTCTACTTTTAGAATTGCGGCCTTCCTCGGTGAGCTGTTTTTACTGTTTTCAAGCAGATTTTTTAGCTGGTAGATCATTTTCTCAGCTTTAAATTCGATATTACATAGCCCACGTCCTAGTTCATTTCTCTTTATATATAATCTTTGTTTATTACTAGGCTGGAGGTGAATGGAAAATTTGTTTAAAATATCTCTTATCTTATCATCAAGTTTGATGTATTCTTCTGGTTCTAATTTATAAACGCCTATGTGGTAGATTTTGAGTGACGTTGGATGTTCATAAATGGCTTAAAATAAATTCGCGGCATTAAGTTTAGTCTTACATAAATTTCTTATTCGATTTAATATTTGCTCTGCAATTATATCTATAGTTTCTTGCTTTAGCTCTGATTTGCTATTCTCAATTACCCAAAGATATTTGTAGGCTGCCGGGCCTTCTATAAATGTTGCTACATCTGCACATATTTCATGGTTAGTGGCTGATTTGTTTTTGTTTATTTCAAGGCCTACTGCATTAAAGAAGGTTAGTGTTTCGTCTGTCATGAGTTTAAGTGTTTCAGGAGTTTTTGACATTAATTTGAGGTCATCTATGAAGAGTAGGTGATTTGTTGTATAGGAATTTTCATCGTTCAGTACACCACCCCTGGAAAGCGTTCATTTAATTTTCTGCTTAAGGGGGAATACATAGAACGAATAAAAAGGTGACAGACTATCTCCCTGTAGTATTCCTTTATTTATATTTTTATTCATGATTTCTTCTCCATTTAACCTCAACGATATACTCCATTTACTTGTAATCTTTATTATAGAAGATGTTATCCATGCTGGTAGATTCAAATTTTCAATACATGCATGTAGGTATTCATGTTCTATTGAGTCAAACCCCTTTTTTACATCAATCCACAGTGTATATAATATTTTTTCATGCTCTTTATTTATCGCAAAATTGATAAAAGCTTGTTTTTTTTGCTCCTTGAACGCGGCTTATTGTCCCTAACTGATTTTCTGCAATATATTCCATTGTCTCTACTTCACACTGAATATTTTTTAAGACCGCTTTTGTCGTATATTTATATAAATTAGACATACATGTTATTGGTCTAAATTCATTTCCTATCTTGACATCTTCTTTTGGTATAAGGTATGTAGTGCCTGAATAAAACCATTCTTCCTGGTTTTTATTTTCATAACATTTATCTGATATGATCTGATATATTTATTTATGAAGACTCTTCATCGTTTTAATGAAGAAATTAAAGATTCCATCTGGTCCAGCAGCTTTCCTGTTTGGCAGTGATTTTATTATATTATCAAATATAATCTCTGTTATGAAGCAAATTTTTTCCCTGTTTTTGGACAGGTAGAAATGGGAATAGGTAATCGTTATAATTATTTTTGTTGTGATTTTCCGTACCTTTTTCCCACATTTTCATCCAAAATTTTTTGATTTGTTCATCTGAAGCTTCGATTGCATAATTTTTGTTTTGTGTCAATTCTCTGTAAAAAAGTCTTCTATATAGCTCAAAGCAGTTATTTTCTCTGGTGAAGTCACATCTTTTTTTGTACGCTCTATTTTTTTCTGCAATATTCTAATATTTTCTGTATAGATATTTAACACAGTTTTAAGATGATCATCTATGTATAGGATCATGTTTCTTGACCGCATTATTTTTCTTAATTTTTTTACTTCCTCATCTATTAATTCACTGCGTTTATTTTTATATAATTCTAGTCCATCTCTTATTCTTTCTAAAAGCTAATTTTTTCGATTTTTTCTAAAATATATTTGTTGTCTTTTTTCGGTCGTGTTGTGAGGCGTTTGTAAGTCTGTTGTGCGGTTTGTAGCAACACTGCAACATCGGACATATTCTTGGGATTCTGGGTGAATGATATTGTCCCTAGTATCATATTAATAGTTTGGAGAGTACTAGAGTCAACTTTGTAGTATGGGATTTTCCTTGTCCTTTCAAATTCAACGATATTTGCCTTTTTTAAGATTTCGTATATTTTATTGAATTCCCTTCTACATAAGTCGACTCTTCTATACTCTTCAATTCCAAAATGGGATGGATCACTTAATTTTGCTCTTTTTGCGTTTTTGACGTTTTCGGCATCAAATCGTTTGACAACCGACTTCTTTCCATTTTGGTCTATTAATATTCTCATCGCTCGTCTTTTGAGTTCCTGTTGGGACAAATTACATTGGAATTTTCCGTTGTAATATTTTTGGAGTTTATCCCATCAGAAGCGTGGCATACGATGGAAGCGTATTAGGATTGCCGCATAGGCATCTTGAATCCATTCATCCGACGAAGATTCTGTTGAAGTAAAGATCGATTCTAGCGTCAGATGTCTTGTTGATGTTTTTAAGGAGCTTTGTGCATTTTCCGTTGCCAACACATCTTTTTTCTCGGTTACAGCCGCAGTTTCGCATGATTTATCTTTGTAGTGCTCTGCTTCTGATTTTTCTGTTTCACCCATCCTATTTACTGTCAGAAAATTAATAATTGCATATATTGTGATCCTAAATCAAAAGCCAACATGGAAGGTACGCTTAATACATATATGAAAAAGATCATATATTCGAAGCCTTCAAATACGGGGTAAAAAAAATCAAAAAATCCTAGTATCACGAGAAATTATGGAATCCTATCTAAAAAAGTATAGATTAAATAAAAAATTAAGATGCATAAGAATTTTTTTACTTCAAATTTTATTTAAAATCTTATAAAGTAGTAAAGATCTTCTGGTCATTTTTTTTATTTCAGAGCAAATAAGTTTTTTTAAATAACGAGTTATTATTGAATCCATAACATTTACGCCTTTTTCAAGCCCGTTATATATGTCATATTTCATCCACTCGGCTGCTTTATTATGGAGACTATTCATTTTGTTTTTAAAAGGTAATTATGTGTTGCAATTTTTCATTTAAATCCACTCAATATGATAAAAAACATATTATATTTAAAATATGATGAATTCATCAATTTAGTTTTAAAAAAACAATAGAATTTATGTATATTTGCTTGTAACTAATCTTACAAATATAAATGTTTCATGTGTGTCCCTGATGTTAATAATTATACTAGAAACACTTGTGGAGAAATCGAATCGAATTTTTCATAAATAAATCGCATTGTTTATGTGATGTATTTTATTTTAATTCGTGTAATTTGAAAACATTAGATAATGTACAAACAAATTCCACTTAAATAAAATAGTAGTCTTTGAGCTGAAAATCGTGTAAATAATGATACCCATTGATTATATACAGAAGCAAATCTCACCATCAATTTTTCCGCCGTTTTTTAGAATAAATAGCATATAAAATCATATAATTTTGGCATTTTTTCATGGAAAGAACTGTATTTGGCATTAAATGTTATTTAACATCGTGGTACTTGGATACAAAAGAAATTAATTTTTATCTTTCTGTTCATCTAGAAATAAATTTCATCATATATTTCTATTTTACATGAAAAATCTGGATTATTTTAATTATATTAAAAGCTACTCTAGATGTTTTCTAGTGTTTCAACATATATTTTACGGATATAACTATTTTAAAAATTCCTTGAATTATCAAAAAATTATGATCTTCTTCAAAAATAGCTTCCCTCTGTAAAAGAGTTAAAAATATGTTCAAAAAGCGCAATATATTGACTGAAATAAATTATAAAAAAATATTATACTTAAAATTCACGTTTGATATTTTTATGTAATGATAAATCTTAGAGTATTAAACAAATGCAGATCAGTTAATAAAATAAAGCGTCGAACTAAACCACAACATAATTTATGTTATTTCGAGATATACACAGAAATATATGTTAGTATATCAAAAAACATTTTATATGATTTGTGCTGTAAAGATATTTCACTATTTTATAATCAAGAATAATCAGAATTTAAATAATTAACCTTATATACATATATATTTGAATTTAAACATGTATAAATTGATATTTCTTACGCACTAAAATATTTTTATGCTGAAATTATGAAGTTACAAAGTAATGCGAAGATTCTGTATAATATTTAAACTAAAACTACAAATTTTATTCAATAATTATTTGCTTTAATAAAAGATTTTGATATGAAACGATACGTTATATTAAATAATGTACATTTTATCTGATTTTTATGTACATATATGCTCTTCTTTATGGGTAAGAAGAATAATATATGAGTTGCGGTATTTTTTGATTTCCCACTGAACAAGATCTAATATAATTAATGCATCTATTTATTCTATGGACGCTTTTTAAATTATTACAATATCCATCGTAATATTTTCAATTTTATTGCTAGATTTTTCATATACTCAAGCTATCCATAGACTAACGTAACAGTTGTCTAAGATTTATTGTTTAATTTTGTCTTTTTTCAAATATATTAGTTCATTTCCTAGATGATTTCTTTCTTAATTTCTTATGATATTTTCAACAAATACATGACATTTATAGGAATAAAAAACTGTATTAGTTATTTCGAACATTGAATTTATGTTTTTTCAGGTCAATTTATTTTCTGTGCGTCGATTATATAGCAGATCTTTAGAGGAAATAGAGATAAATCTGACAGTCTTATTGAACCAGGTTTTATCTACATCCTGTTTTATCGATGAATTATAAGATAAAAATGCATAAGAGAATATAAAACTATGAAATTATAACTATGTGATGAAAATTAATAAGATTTTCGGACCTTGAATAGATATATCTAGATTCAATTTATGAGCTACTGGTCTATTAAATTACTAAGATTACATATGCTTCAATATTACATCAAGATGTGAATTTTTTGAGTAAGTTAAGACATTTAAATATAAAATGGGTGGTTTAGATAATCAATATGAATTAAAAAACAAAAGATAATAATAAAGTAATTTAAGCTACCGGAAACAATAATAAGATGCATAAATATACTAAAATTCAAAAATAGTAAATTATATTTTAGTTCCGTAGCAGGTAAAAAAAAATTCCTAAATAAATCAGCAAGGTGAAAAATAAATTAAGTAAATACAGGCAAAATATTTTCTACAGCATGAAATAAGTCGGATGAGTAGACAAATCGTCATGTTGGCATAATTTTTTTATTGTGTTTAAAATGACCTAAACAACCTTAAAAAATGACTATTTAATTTTTGATGATTTAGAAGCAAAAACAAAAACAGAATAAACTGATTTGGGCAAAAATAAGATATGGTGTTAAATAGAATTTTGTGGTATTTATATGCAACCAAAAACCTGTGGCTTAAACAGATAGCTGTTATATTTATTGCCATATATATAAATTATACATGTGATATTTTCTAAATAGAATATCTAATAAAAAAATTGAGTAGTTTTTTGAATTCAAATCGATATCATGACATTGCTAATACTTCTGTTTTTCTATTCAAAAGCCTCATACAAGAACTATATACGAAGTTTTTGGCATGAATCAAAGATCTTTAGATTGATTTATAAGTAAGGTCAAGAAACTAATACACAAAAAATATAGCAAGAATTAAAGGACGTAGATGGATCATTCAAGCAGATAAAAAATCAAATTACAATTATAAGTTTCATCTAAAAAAGGCAAATAAGGATTGGGCAAGGTACTTGATAGTCATAGGCACAGGCAAATCACTTCGCAAAGGTTTTGCTTCAGAAGTTTCAAATAGAACTAAAGCAACACTGCTGAAGTTGATTAAAGATCATTTAGAGCAAATCAATAATTTATATGATAAAAGGAATGGCTATAATGATATAACATAGGAAGAACAGTAACAACATATAACACACATATATATAATCTTGTTATTTCTAAGTCTTTAGCATATGCCCAAAATGTTGAGTTTTATAATAAAAAGCTAAAGTGGAGCATTAGAAAAGCGAAAATTTATGCAAAAAATATAGAAACAAATGGTCTTGTGCTTTATAGTTTTTGATCATTTTAAGGCAAAGTCTGTAAAGCTCTGACTTAATTAAAATTTTGGAATAAACTCTTAAGCATTGAATTCTGATATTATATCTATAAAAATTAAAAAAATTTATTCGATTTCAAATCATAAATCGTATCTGAAAAATCTCTAAGTAACTAACCAGATTGAGGAATATATAAACCTTGGGATTGAAAAAAAATAAGTATTAAACGGAGGAGAATTATTGAAGAAGATTAAAAAGTGGATAAAATAGCCGAAATCATTAACACGCTGTGCGCACGAGATTTCAAGCCTGTCATGCTTGAGAACAAAAACTAAAATTATAACAATAAATTTGGTCCGAAAAAAAATAAATATATTTGATTTAAGTATATTTAATCAATCAAAGGATTTTTTTACTTATCCAAGAAGTCATATAAAAGGAATAGAAGCCTTGGTGGATATTTTGGGGGAATTACTGCACATAATTTTTCTAAAAATTCCTAAATTTGACATGATGAAATTAAAATCATTAAGAAACGTTGCGGATCTTATGGATAATTGAAAAAAGTATGAATAAAAGGTAATAATGTAATTAAAATGCCCGGAAACCTGTTAAATAACTTCCAACCCTATGGAAAGTTAGATAAATCATATGTGGATTTTTTTTCGATTTTCATTTATCATCAATTATATAAATATACTGGAAAATATTTTTAAACTAAAAACAAAAATAAATAATTAAACAATACAGGAAAAAAGAGGTAGAAGAATTATATAGTTTTTTTTACACATTTAGCTTGTATATATGTTTAGGAAGGGTATTTTTGTAAAGAGAAGTTAATTAAATTGATAAAAAACCACATCACATCAAATGATGATATAAAAATGAAAAACTTATATTTAAAACTTCCAGTGAATAATACATAAGATGACAGAAAGACTAATTGTATATTGACAATATAATAGAAGTATACTTTTATAGATCGCTGCATAATACTTAGTAATATAAATTAAGATACAAGTTTTATGCTGAAATTATATGTATTTTATGGAATGTTATTAATTTATCCTTACCTCATATACGGCATTATGAAATAAGGATAAATTTGAAATAAATAGTATTCGGCTATCATCGAATGCCAGATGTATATTTATAAACATTTAGAATTCAAATGTTTGCTTTATTATGGGACATACACCTTTGAAGAATAGCTTTGAGCAAGGATTCATACGATAAAATGATGTTTTTGTAAGAATAAATAAAATGAAAAAAATATTCTTGCTCGATATATTATCAATCTACCAGTCATATTCTAAAATAAAAAACTCACTACTTTTGCTATTTATTTCAAATATTATAGTTGCAGAATTTTATTTTTTGATACGGGCTATGCTATGATATTAAACATAGCTATTTAAATTTAAAATGGTAGAATGATGAGCTTAAATTTGCCTTGATATATTTATAAAGAAAGAAAATGTTGTTTTAGAATGTATATTATCCTTAAGTAGTCAAGAAACTTGAACTCATCTGATTTGAGAGAAGAAGAGCAGTGGATGAAGATAGATCAGGATAAGGTGTCGAAAGATGCATCAAGGTGTTGTTTAATGTTCCCAATGGGCTGACTACGTCTCAATAGATGGAATTTATATAATGAAGCTTAATCCATAAAAAAATAATGTCCTTAAGTAGTTGAATATAATTAACATGGGTGTATATATAGAGAAGCCACGCCATAATATTTATCTTTTGATGGCATTAATGATTTATTTAAATTTAGATGACCTGGTCAAAATATTTTAAAAATCACTGAAGTTTGTGAATTTTTCTTTCAATATGGAACCAACCTTAGAATGATATTCTTCATCTGTTTTAATGGGGTTCCAATCTATTTTCAAACAACTATCACTTGAGTTATAGGGAACTATATGGAAGTGTACATGAAAAATGCTTTGAATATGATTATTATTATGTAGTATGTTATATTTATCAAACTTACGAGCTTTAATAGCTATTTTAACGAGTGACATAGTTTGCTGTATATCATCATCTTCCATTTCATGATAATAGGCGCAATGGGCTTTGGGAATCACAAGGAGATGCAGTTCAATCAATGAATATTTATCGAGTAAAAAAAAAACCTTCTCATTCTCATACAGTATATCGTTTTCATTGTTGTATATTTTGCAAAAAAGACATTTATCCGTCATTAAAAATCCCTGACGAAGTAGAAGCATACATACAAGCTCTCACACTCCGCAAGACACTTGAACTCATCACATTTGAGAGAAGAAGAGCAGTTGATGAAGATAGATCAGAAGAAGGTGTCAAAAGACGCATCAAGGAGTTGTGCAATATTCCCAACAAGCTGAACACGTCTAAATAGATAAAATCGATAAAAAGAAAATTAACCCATAAATAAATAAAAATTAACTAGAAATATTTATCATGTATGTAGATTTTTTTTTGTGCTTTAATCTACATCTATACGTATTAAAATCAAGATTGAATGTATTTTTTCTGGTCTTTATTTTGAAGATTTAATTTTATAGAATAAAAAAATATAAATCTCTTTATTTTGCCATTTATCTAAATATATAAATGTAAAATGTGCAACCGATAATAAATCTTTAAATTCTAATGTCAATTTCGATTGTTATTATTTAGAATTCTTATTTAAAATATACTAACTATTCTATGTTCTATTTATTCTATGCTCGGTATTGGAATAAAATAGAATACATGGTTCTGGAAATATTTCATCATTATGCAAAAGTGCTGTATACTATTAAATTTTCTAATATTCGTCTGTTATGCACTATTTCTTAACTTATAATTTGAATTATATATTTATACATTCAAAAAGTCTTTATTTATTTATGGTTTAAATTTATTTTATAAATTACATCTATTTAGACGTGGTCAGCCCATTGGGAATATTCTACAGCTCCTTGATGCATCTTTTGACACCTTCCCCTGATCTATCTTCATCAACTAGTCTTCTTCTCTCAAATGTGATAAGTTCAAGTGTCTTGTGGAGTGTGAGAGCTTGCATGTGTGCTTCTACTTCGTCTGGGATTTTTAACTCCTTAATATATTTTTTATAGAATTTTGTTTATGCATTTTAATAAATTTTATTTCTAAAAAGGAAATATATCTAATAAATAAAAAGCTTCTTTTTTAAATTTCACGATATTTTAGGGCGATTTGGATTATGTAATATTATTTAAAAAATCTTTGGAATTTAATTATATGAAAACATGTATTAGCCTAAAATTAACCAATTATATATTTTTAAAAGAATATCTATATTGTGATTAAAAATTTTCTAGCTCGTCGTCTATACCAAAAACTACCAACTGGATGGCATATACATAAACATTAATGTTGACGTATTGGCCCCACCAATCGGGATATAGTTACGGGGAAACATCCTTATCATGTCAATATGGCTTTTATTACTCGAATTTGAGTTTGGGAATCGAGTCAAGTTGTTTCAGGGCCACAATAAAATGAATGTTTACTTTAAGAAAGCATTACTTTACTGTAGGCCGGTCCAACAGTGTTGCTGTATCGTTTACAGCTAGGTGGTATAAAATACCTGTTTGGTATTCAACCATGCCTTTGCGTGAGGTGTAATAAAACTTTCAATCGATTAAATTGAAGTTCTAGGTCGGATATTAACATCCCATAACGACCTCCGACATTTCATAAATAAAAAAATCTATTATTGTAAGTAATTATTAGATGTGCCCAGACAAAAGATTTATCTCGTCATAATTATTATAAAACCATAAATATAACTGAAAATAGTAATCCATTAAAATATAAAATTTATTTTTATCTTCCATAAAAATTAGAAAATCTGCATTCAATTTTCATTCGTTTTTAAAAAAGTTAAATTGGATATTTTTTTTCATATTTTGAAATACAATATAAAACTTTTAATCATAAAACTTATAATGAAATCCTTAATAATTTCATAAAATCTACAATATATTCTTTTTAAAAAAATATATAACAACCTTTTATTCTAAAACTTATACTCAAATCCATAATTTCATAGAATCTACAATACATTCTTTTATAAATAAAAAACTACAGCTTCAAATTTTAAAACTTTCTAATGTAATCCGAAATTTCATTAAATCCGTAATTTCAATGTTATTAAAAAATAAAAAGTCAAAAAACCATATGAATACAAATTAATAATATAG